>NW_024870534.1:220998-274313 GCF_013358625.1 Macadamia integrifolia | reverse complement strand
AAAAAAAAAATCCCATTCTGTCCCTGCCCTTTAAGCCTCCAGTTATTTACTATTTTACCATTCTTCTTTGAGTGCTATTTTGTTACTCATCACCATGGTAGCCAATAGTGAAGTTGTTCAACAACTGAATTCCTACAAAGGAGAAACTGATACAAAATTTGATGCTCTCACTAACATGGTCACGTCCCTAAAAATAATGGTGGAATCTATGCAAGTTTCTATTGATCGTTTGGTGGCAGCAGATAAAGGAAAGAGTCCCATTCAGTCTGGGGATTCGTCCAACACCACCCCACAGGATCTGCCAGTAACACCACCACCACTACCACATCATACACCACCACCACCACCTCCACCACCATATGGGACTGGTAGACATGATGATGGAGCAGAAAGAGCAGCAAAACTGGATGTCCTTGATTTTTATGGAGACAATAATCCAGAATTGTACCTTGACTGGATTCACAGTTTAGATACATTCTTCAGATGGTACGGGTTGACTGAGGCTCGAAAGATCCTCTTTGCAGAGGCCAAACTGAAAGGCACGGCTCGAGTCTGGTGGATCAAGCAACAACAACAGAACCGAACCCGAGGCATTGGGTTGGTCACTACTTGGGCTGAAATGTATGAAGTCATGAATCGACGATTCTTGCCTTCTGATTACAAGCAACGCATGCATCTCAGGTTTGCACAGTTGAAACAAGAGAATTTGACCGTTGAAGAGTATGTTGCTAGATTTTATTATTTGGCCACTCGTTCTGACTTTGAGTGGGATGAAGAAGTCTTAGTGGCCCAATTTCGCAATGGTCTGCACCCTCAACTTAGTGCTGCCCTTGCATCTAGTCGACTACCTACAATGGAAGACGCCGTACAAGTAGCATATCAGGTTGAGGAAAGTCTGAAACGCCCATACAACCGGAGAAATTTTGCAGATACTTTTTCTCGAGGTACTAGTTCTGTTTGGCAACAGTCTCCTACCCAAGAGAAGTCATCTAGCAAGCCACAGGCAAGTGCTACATCTATGGCTTCTTCGCGACCTAGTCGGCCGTATTCTCCACCTTGACATGTTTCTGAAATGTCATCTTCACGGCCTACTCGCCCATATTCACCCCCTCGGCGTGGTTCAGATAAACCTTCTGATTCTTCAAAATTCACAGTTCGGTGCTACTCATGCAATGGATTTGGACATATCAGTGCCCAATGTCCTAGCCGTTTGGTTGCTTTTATTGATAAGGAATCTCCTCTGCCATATATTCCCGAAGAGCAACTTGGTTCTGACACAGTTGATTTAAGAGAAGAGCGTGCAACAGGTGAAGTCAATGACACTCTCAGTGACGATGACCAACATCCTTTTTATGTCATTCGTCATGTGTTGACCACTCAAAAGGCCACTGAAAATGAAGATTGGCGCCGCAGTAGTATTTTTCAGACTCGTGTGAAGTGCAATGATCAGTTGCTAACCTTGGTCATTGATGGAGGCAGTTGCACTAATGTTGTCTCTGAAGACGCTGTTCGTAAGCTGGGATTGAATACAGAATCACATCCTAATCCTTACAAGGTTGCTTGGGTGAACAACACTAATCTCAAAATCACAGATAAGTGCTTGGTCACATATTCTATTGGTGGATTTAAGGATACAGTCCAATGTGATGTCCTCCCTCTGAAGGTGTGCCATATCCTTCTTGGTCGACCTTGGTTGTTTGATAAGAAAGTACAGCATTGTGGCTATGCCAATACCTATGCCTTCAAGCATGCCAACAAGACTATGAAGTTTCATCCTGCCAAAGATCTCCCTGAAATTAAGCTCAAGAAGATGGTGGGATCATTCCTCATTCAGTATTCCTTCAGACGGTCTCCTCGGTCCTTTCCCTAACTCGACGGAGTCGAGTTCTTTTCAGAGGAGGAGAGTTGATGCAGATACGGCTGCCCTTTCTTGGTTGGACCAGCATGACCGGCTTTGGAAGCCAAGAGCCAAGAAGAACCGGTCCAGCCCAGGGTTTTGGTCCAACAAGGGTTGGAAATAAAATTAGTAGTTTACCTAGTATTTTATTTCATGCTTTTAGTTTCCAGACTTGAACGTAGGAGTAGAATTTATTTCCTTGCTTTGGTTTCCTTTTTATTGTTGTTTCCTAATTTAGGCTAGTTTCCATTTCAGTTAAGTTTCTAATTTCATGTTCCTATTTTTCTATATATTGGTTGTAATCGACTGAAGATTTGAGAGCAATTTGATTATTGAATGAATGTGTGAGTGTGATCTCCTTTTCCCCATCTCTACTCTGATTTCCCCTCCCTTCCCTAAGGGTTCTCCATCACCATATTTCAGAAATATTGTATTGAAGATCCATTCAATGGCAGTTTTTGGGTTCTTTTTGACGGACTCAAAAAAACGCATTTGCTTGATTGCTTTGTTCGCTGAGTTTGTGCTTCTGTTTGGAGGATCCAATCAATCTTTTCCCATGAGAGAGAACCAATGTTCGTGAATATTTTATTTTTTATTTTTTTGGGTAATTGTTCGTGAATCATTAACATTGAACATAAAGTATAGAGAGAAAGAGGAGAAGAAGAGAGCGAGAGAGAGATAGACAGAGAGCTTGATAGGTATTGATTTTTGAGTTTGTGAAATAAGAGATGCAAAGATGGGTAGCTAGGGATGCAGAAAGAGGGAGCAGGGGAGGGAGATAAGGGGAAGGTGGAGCGGGGCAGGGCAGGGCAAGGCGGTAAGTTGCAGAGGTTTTATGAGAAGGATGAGGGAATGAACATGAGGCGGAGGTTGGGAGTCAAGTGTGAGCGAAGATGCAGAGGGTTAGGAGAAGGGATCGATGGAATTTGTGGAAGGGAGGGGGCAATGGAGACGGAGAGGAAGGGAGGAGGACTGAAGAGCAGCAGTGTTGGGCAGGCTATTCAAGATTATAATCTAACGGCTAGTAGATGCTAGCGGTCCTTATTCCTTGGTAATCCGCTAGCATGCCCAGCCTTTTCCCTTTTCTTATATATTAAAAATCATGATTGAGTCTGCCGGTTGCTGCGGGTGGTTATAGGCTTTTCAACTACTTTTATTTATTTTACCTCAATACAGTTGTCGTGATTTCTTGATGAGTTTAAATTTTTGGAAATTGAATGTTTTGTCGTAACTCGCCCTTTTTATATTTTAAATTGAGACATGATATTTTTGTTGGATTTAATACATATAATTGCAAGTATGTTTATAAATTTTCGTTGCCTTTTGCCTTAGTACTTTGAATGTATTGTGCTTTTATTCCAAATTACATTTTTCCTTTTCACCCAAAGTAATCGGTGACCCCCGCCCCCTGTAAAAAAAAAAGAATGTTTTCATTTTGCAAATAGTCCTTCCAAATCTTTGAATGATATCTTTCTGGTGTTACTTTCTTAGTAATAAGCTTCCCTGTTTTAATTCAATAAGAAATTTCCTAGAAGACTTGCCTGATGATTTTTAGATCAAAGTAAAAAATAAAATAAAATAAAATAAAATAAAAATAAAAATAAATAAAAGGGAAAGTGTAGGCTACTTGGCATTATTTATCACCACGTGGCAGGTTTGTTGGTGCCCATATCTCATTGGGAGGCAAAGCCCACCCACCCCTGGCTCATTTATAATTTTGGGCTTAAACGAACTCTTCTGCATGTCAAATTCAAATGGACAAAATTATGGACCATTGAAAAATTATGCAAAATTTTAATACGTGGTGGAACATCCAATTGAGTTATGAAATTTGAGACCTAACCAATCCAGTCTCTTTTTCCCTTCAGTGGTTCAGATTGCCCCATTTGACATTCCACGTGGTGGAAAATGAGGGGTTGAGAGGCAACTCAACCAAGCTGCTTTCTTTTTGCCAAGAAGATATTTGGTTGATGTCCCAAGAAGAAAAGAAGGATGGAAATTTTGTTGTTTTTCTTATAGTATCATAATGCCATGGGGCTTCCTTATTGGCTTTCCTTAAGAGACTTCTACTCAAAGCATGCAAGACCCTCTTACTTTCCCCTTTAAATTTGAAAGTATGGATGTATATTTATTCTTTGGATTGTTGTTCAGAATAATTCATTTGGAATTTCAAAGCTGCAAGATGGACATCATATCTCAGCTACAGGAACAAGTCAATATAATTGCCTCTCTTGCCTTTAATACCTTTGGGACACTGCAAAGAGATGCCCCTCCAGTCCGTCTTTCACCAAATTATCCAGAACCGCCTTCCAATCCCTCAGAGGACACTTTGAATATTGCAGAACAACCCAAGCTCATGAGTGCTGCCCTAGTTAAGGCTGCTAAGCAGGTGAAGAATTTATCTGTAGCTAAGGAGAAATGTTGACATTGGAAATTAGTGACATAATAGTTATCTCTATTAACAAATGGAAACTAAATGAACTTTCTTGCCTACGGCTAGTGGTTTAAATGGTTGGGAGGGGGGAGGAGAAGGAAAAGTTAATGCCCTTTTTTTTTTTAATCACTCATTGTTGTTCTCTTCCCCCTAATTTATGCATGCTATACAACGTCATCATTTTTTTTTTTTGGATAGGTGACATCATCTTTTTGTCAGATTTTTTTTGACAGATTGATGTTCCACCCTCTCCCCCCAATGCCCCAAGCTGCCCAGAGATATTCATTTGAAGGTTCAGATGCTATTCGACTATGTCAGTCTGTGATTCGATCTCTCCTAGATAAAAGAGCCTTGACACTTGATGTTAATAGACCTTGCATTAGACATTAATGTTCAAGGTTTGATTAATCTTCTTTGCTTTTGACCTCGCTAGAAACATTTCCTTTTTATCATCTTCAAAGACTGAATTTGGATTTGTATTGGTTACTTCGAATTTTCTCGACTTTCATCCAGATTAATTTTGAATAACTGGACTATTGTCAACAGGATATCCCTCTTTCAAATGAAAATGGCAGTATGGCACTCATCCTTTGAATCTTTTCTTTCCATAACGCCAGAGTTACCATGAAATAGAAAATGAATGTAGTCTCCCAATCTGCCTAGTCAAATTAATCTCCTGATGACATGAGGACAAATTTCTGTCTCTTGACCTAAAGCATTCTTAATAATTATTACCATTAGGTCAAATTGTGTAATCAAGGCCAATTCTTTAATTAGGGTATAGGGTCTGTTGAATCCATCCCAAGTTATCTTGATAGTTACCAATCTTTAACCACGTGTTACAGAAGATTGCACATATATAACAATACCAAAAATATCTTCTGATTGAATCCATCCCATGATGGGATAGATCAAGGATTATTCCATTTCTTCTGAAATATTGTGATACTGATGCTTGTAATAACTTACCATGGTGATGTCTTTTTGTTTCTAGTTTGATACGTTGGTTAATGTGCTTCCAGTATCTGAGGGAGATGAAGAAGCACAACTGAAACGAATTGCAGAACTTGAGGTATAGTGATACCTAGTCATTATTCTGTTAGCAATGTTATTATTGCCCCTGCTAGAAATTCTTCTCTTATTTCTCTATTTCTCCAACTTCTTTTCTAGGCTGAAAATGAAGCAGTGGGACAGGAACTCCAGAGGCAACTGGAGGCAGCAGGTGAATTCCTAACTCTTCTTGGAAGATTCACTTAATTCTTTTCATCTTAAACGATCATATAAGAACATGAACAACTAGCTGTCATCTTTTGTATTTCTACACATATATTCTCTATGGCAAGAGGACAATATGAATGGAATAGCGGCATCCATATACCATGGCCTATCAATTGGTAACTATATCTTGATGTCTCTCTTATAAGAAACTTTTTTGCTTAATTGACATTCATCAGGAGTGATGATGATGGAAAATTGCTGAATTAATTGGCAATGCACTCATAGGCACATTTAGGCAACACACTTGGAGGTATGCAAGCAAGAACGCATAGGCACTTCGGGGCATACAAAGCACACATGGGAACTTTGGGAGCATACAAGCTTATAAATTTGAGCACTTAGGGGCACACACTTGGGGCATGCAAGAGCACACACACATGGGCACTTGGGGGCATACAAGCAAATACATATATCGCTGAATTAATGGGCAATCTCCACTGACAATGTTAGCATTTTTGCCAACTGAAATGTAACAGGAAATCGTCTCAAAGAGTTGTGGTTAATACCCTTGTAGTGAAACCAGCTATTTATTTGTGGAAATTCCTAAAATATGTTTTTATATAGTGGGAACAAGGGTGGGATGAAGGGTGGAGTAGAGGAGCCACTTGCACGGTTGCACCCAGTATCACCCTTTTGACTCCATCTATGTTTCTCTTTGTCAAAACCAGAGATTAGTAATTTACCTGTACTGTTTATGTTTGGTGCTACTTCTACCAGAGCAAGAGTTGAAGCAGGTTCGGGAGTTGTTTGATCAAGCTGTTGACAACTGCGTGAACTTGAAGAAACCTGATTGATGTAAGCTCAGGAGTTATTTAACGGAACTGTAGGAACCGCTTGAACTTGAATATATATAACCAGTGACTAGCGAGGGGACAAGAGAAAATATGAGTTATGCCTTTCTTTTTTCAAAATTTAACTTTTTTTCCTTTGTCCAAAATGTATGCCGTGGTTCATATTGTAAAATTAATGCATGGTATAATCCTCTCTTTCTCATCCATTTTATTTTTTTTTTATCTTGATTTTTGTCGGCTCCATTAAGGGAAATTTAAGGGAAGTGAAGTGAAATTTATGTACTTAAAAAAGAAAAATTATAATCTTTATTCGTGTGACTATATCACTAATTCCCAATCATTCGTTATTAAATTTTCACTTTACTTTCAAAATCATTAGTTATAAAATGTAAAATAAAAAATACATGTAAAATTTATTATTACTAAATATGGTAAAATATTTAAGTAATTGGTACGAGCACATGGGGTAATGATTATAAAAATTTATCTTTTAATTTAGAAATTTTCACGGCTATTACCTTGAAATAAATTTTTTTTTTTTGGGTAGAAAATAAGGCTATCTATTAGCGTGAGCTGAGCGCAAGCCATTGGGCATATGGATATCAGATAGCCAAGGAGTGGATAATGGCCAGGATGTCTCGCTCAATAGATACACGGCCTTCTGGGTTAAGGAGTCAGCAACGCTGTTATTCTCCCTAGAATTGCGAAGAAAACTATAGTTTCTTAAATAGGTTGCAACCTGTTTAATATCAGAAACCAAAGCAAGCACCTCAAGAGGTGGGATCAACTGAGGTTGGGTGAGGAAAATGTGCAGATCCTTGCAATCAGTTTCAACCTCCAGGTCTTCAATGCAGTCCGACATAGCGTAGAGGAGCCTAGACCTTAATGCTAAAGCTTCTCCTTGGAGGGGGGGAAGCCGCTGTTGCAGGCACAGAGACAGCCAAGAGAGGAGTCCCTGATCCGTCTCTGACAATGATGCCCAGCCCACCCGCATCACCACTAGAAGAGAAATGCACATTTAGCTTACAGAATGGTGGTGATGGAGTTGTCCAACCCCCGGACCTTTTTGAGGCCCCCGGGATCTTTCCATCAAGCTTCTGATGGCGAGCAGTAGCTTGCAAAAATTACTGAGCCTGGGATTCAACCAACTGGATTACTTCCATAGGGGATTGGCTCACACCCTGAAGTAGTAATCTGCTCCTACTCAGCCAAAGAGAGGCAGTGGATCCAACGTCTAGGTTTAATTGTTTATTGGAAGGCCGCAGGCTATCCCAACAGAAAATGAAGTCTTGAAGTCGAGGATCATGCCGCGGTGGGGAGAAAGATAGCTTTGAACCAAATCATACGGCCCTGGCGAATGGGCAATCCAGTAAAATGCGATCCACCATCTCTAAGGGGGGCTCCGCAGCGATGGCAAGCTGGATCAATGCTGAACTTCCTCTGTTTTAGACTAGCACCCGAGGCAACCCCCCTAGAGCACGCTCGCCATAGGAAACTTCGAATCTTTGGGAGGGAGCGACAAGACCATATCTGCTTCCAGACTTTATCTGGGACATGGTGAGTGGGAAGGGTAGAGGAGGATGCTGCTGTAGCTCTTGCTTTGCTGTCCAATTGATTGCAGAGGAAGTGGTAACCTGCTTTAACCGAGTAGACGCCATCTTTAGAAGCACTCCAGATTCTTGAGTCAGGGAGAGGGAATAAGCTGAGCTTAATCTTCAAGATAGCCGCTATATCATCCTGGTGGAAGAGTGAATCCAGAATCTGAATGTTCCAGGTGCGGTTATCATGGTCAATAAGATCGGACACCAAGAAGTCCCTATTATTACACATGTAGAGGTGTTGAAGCTTGTGGTTTAGAGTAGATGGGATCCATGCATCTGACCACACCTTAATGCTCGTCCCATCTCCAACACACCAAATAAAACCATCAACAAGCACTTTCCTTCCTTCAATAATCGCTCTCCTTGCCCAAGAAGGATTTGAGCCCAGCCTAGAGTCCAAAAATTCATAGTTGAGCAAATAGATTTGCTTCATATGGACAGCCCAGTGAGAATGAGGATAGCGCCATAACCGCCACGCTACTTCCCAAGTGAGGCCTTATTATGAATAGCCGGATCCCTGAAACCCAGACTCCCTTCCTCCTTTGATCTACAAAGCCGCTTCCAAGATATCCAACATATCTTGTTCTTATCACCTGAATCTCCCCAGAAGAAGTGAGTGGCAGCACTCCTTAGCTGTGAATGGTGGGAAGCTGGCAGCCTAAAGTGAGAAGACGCAAAAGTATTCATGGAAAGAGCTACCGATTTAATCATCACCTCCCTCCCTGCATGAGATAGTAGCCTGCTTCCAGCCCTGAATTCTCCCCAAAGTCTTATCTTTAATTTCCTTAAAAAGCTCGGACTTTGAAGTGCCAAACTCCGTAGGAAGACCCAGTTATTTCTTCGGCCCCTCCCCATAAGGCATTTTGAGTATACGAGAGATCCACCTTTTGAATCGAGGAATAGTATTGGGACTGAAAGTAAGACGATTTCTGGCAATTGATCTGCTGGCCACTGACTTTGCAGTACAGGTTGAGGCAGTCCTTCAAGTTGTGAATCTCCTCAGGCTTAACCTCAGAGAAAAGGAGGTTGTCATCAGCGAAGAGTAGGTGTGTAAGGGGAGCTGATCGATTTTGAACTCTGATGCCATGGATAAGGCCATCCCTTTCTGCCTTAGAGAGGAGAGAACTTAGGGCCTGAGAACATAGAATAAAGATGGCCGTGGAGAGGGGGTCTCCTTGATGGATGCCTCTAGGTGTAACCTGTCCTCTAACCGCTCCATTGATAAAAATACCATAGGAAACTGATGAAATACATGCCACGACCAGAGACACCCATTTAGAATTAAATCACGGGCGAAGGAAAGTCATTCCACAAAGGGCCATTCGAGGCGATCATAAGCCTTTTGTCATATCTAATTTCATTGCAACCAGCCTTTTCTTCCCTTTTTTCTTCTTGCGGATATAATGAAATACTTCATGAGCTAACAGAATATTATCTGCGATAAGGCGGCCAGGAGTGAAAGCAGATTGAGAGGGATCGATAATGTGGTAAAAAATTTCTTTTAGTCGGGTAGCAAATACCTTTGTGACAATTTTGACTACAATATTACATAAACTAATTGACCTCTACTGATCTACCTTCTCAGGCTGATTAACTTTCGGAATAAGGCAGATATGTGTGATGTTTATGTTGGAGGGAAGAGCGCCTTTCTCAAAAAACTCCTGAACAAAGCGGACCACATCAATGTTCACAATGTCCCAATAACGCTGGAAAAATGCAGGAGGTAAACCATCTGGGCCAGGGGATTTGAGAGGGGCCATCTCCTTGAGGCCTTGGTCAATTTCATCTACGCTTGGCATCTTGCAGAGATCTTCATTGATTGAGTCAGTAACAACAGGGCTGATTGCTTGAGTAAAGTAAGGAGTAGGGGTGTCAATTTGTGGCCCGACCCGACGAAACTGACCGGAACCGACCGTTTATAGTCCGGCCCAGCCCGGCCCATTTATTAAACGTGTCGGGTTCAACGGTCTGTCTCAGTCCTGATACTTGGACCGTCGGGCACCCGACCGAGACCGACCAATTAATACCCGACCGGGACCGGTCTATTTTGCACCGGCGTGGCCCGGCCCGGTTGTAAGATACCTATTTTACCCGACCGAGAATATGTCATGTTGGCGGTCGACCGGCTGGAAGCCCCGGTCGACCGGAACTGTCCTAGACCATATCCGGTCAATCGGTAGAAAGTACCGGTCGACCGGTGACTGCCTGGAAGTGCCCCAATGGCTATATTTTGCCTCAACAGCTCTTGGCGATCGATCGGCTACCGATGGCGATCGATCGGTGGTCCCAGAAAACGTCCGTTAGAGCCTGATTTCCTGCCTAAAATGATTCACTAAGTTCACCTATAAATACCCAAACCGCTCTTAATTAAATAATCATTAAGAAAGAACTTTAGGAGCATGTTGGATCAATGCTTTGGATTTTTTGTGATGTTTTTAAATATGTGACTTGGAAGAGAGTAGGTTCTTTGGATCAATCAATACATTTATTGAGATCCATTTGTAGTTATGGGCAATCCCACATGAGAGCATTCTCATTGCATTTTCATCCAATCATCTCTTTCCTTAAAATTTTATTTTGCAAAATTAACCATGTTACTGTACATAGCATGGATTATGAAATGTCCAACCAGTTTAAAACAAATAAAAGAATAGCCACAACCAGATTTAGACAATGAAAAATAGGAAACCAAACCCCATCGTCCGTCACGGCGTCGTTGCTCAATAATATTAAAGAATGCCCATTTAAAAATCAGTTACGCCCATTTAACATTAAACATGTCCGTGGCCCCGTTAAGGCCCGACTAAAACCCGATTAAGGCTTGATTTTAATAGCCCGATTATAGCCCGAGACCGACCGACCGAATATAAAGTGTACCATGCCCTCACTAACTAAGCCCGATTAGTTAAATGGGCGGACACGGTGCAACCTTTAAAAGTCTTCAAGCCTGATTAAGCCCGACCGAAATCGGACCGACCCAACCGGTTGACACCCCTAGTAAGGAGCGCATCATCGTTCACCCCTTCAGAGGTAAATACAACCTTATAGCGATCAAGGACTTCCTTAAATATCTCCCCTTCTGAGCGAGCCCATTCGCCAAATGATAACCGCAGCCTGAGAATCTTATTTCTGTTCCGTCTTTGGAGGGTAGTAGCTTGGAAAAACCTGGTGGTACGATCATCACTTTGGAGCCAATGCACCCTAGATTTCTGCTGCCATAGCATCTCTTCCCTTTCCAGTTCAGTGTTAAGCAGGCTTTTGATCTCTTTTTCTTTTGTTTGGGAGTTCTTTGATGGCTGGTCATAAAGTAGCTCAAGCTCTCGGAGGTAGGTAGCAATCTTCCACTGAACATTTCCAAATTCCGCCTTGTTCCACTTTGTGAAGACAGCTTTATAGTTTTGGGACTTGATGTGTAAAGTGTTACTTGCGCTTTCCAAGTGGGGAATGGACCATGCTTTGGGTGCCATGTTCTTGCAGTCACGGTGAGAGAACCACATGTTCTCAAATCCAAAAGGCTTAATTCCTGAAGATTTCCCTCCCTCCGTATCAGCAATTATTGGAACGTGATCAGAGCCCGAAAGAGGCCGAACAGAAACGATAGCTTCAGCAAAGGTGGTCCTCCAAGATTGGTTTGATAAGGCTCGATCCATCTTGATCCGTATGTTGGAAAGCCCCTTTCGCCGATTGTTCCAGGTGAAGGCTGGTCCGTGAGAGCCAAGACCAAGAAGCCCACTGGAATTGAGAAAATCTCTAAACTGCAACATATCACTATCACCTCTAATAGACCCCCCTTTCTTTTCATGCCAGGCCAAGTAAGAATTGAAGTCTCCTAAACATAACTAGTCATCACGGTGATTTGAACATAACTCCAAAATTCTGTCCCACACCCTTTGCCTGCAAGATTTGATAGGGTGGCCGTATACACAAGTAATAAAAAAGAGGGTTGAAGTCAGTGAGTTACTTTAGCATAAATGAAGTGATGGTCCTCATGAAGAATCTCAACAACAGTATTTGCGTCCCAAAATAGGGTCAAGCCTCTGTAGATACACAACCCTAAAACGATGCAGAAGATAATGGAAAAACAAAACAAACAATGCACACAGATTTTACGAGGTTCGGCAAAGTTGCCTACGTCCCCGGTGAGATGAGATCCTACTTCACTATCAATGGAGAATAGGATTACATCGCTCTTCCTCACACCTCTCTGTATTGCTTACATTACAGATAAATAAACCCTCGCTACAAATATATAGCGAAAAAACCATAATCCGAAAAGTACACAATTGCCCTCAAATAAAAAATTCGAGTAGGGGGTTGCGCCCCCTACATCCCTTGCTATGCAAGGGGGCCTCCTGCCCCCCTTGCAACCCCCACGGCCTGCTAACCGGCTAGCGGGACCGTCATCCTGCCTTTCTAGGTGCTGCACCAGTACTCCCTGGATTAAACTGCGACGGAATACAAGACATCATACACCAACAATCTCCACCTTGGCTTAAATTCTGTCGAGCCTCCTGTAAATATAAATTGTAGATGTTTTCATCATTGTACATCATTAGAGGTACAAACCCGCACATGTTTGGTGCATCCCTCATCTTCAACAATGAGTAATATTAATCAAGTCCAAACAGGACTCGAACTTCTCTGTAGTAACTGGCTTTGTAAACATATCTGCAGGATTGAGATCTGTATGAATTTTTCTCAAGTGAATATTGCCTTCTTACACAAGCTCCCTAATCTTGTGAAATCTCACATCAATATGCTTTGTCCTTGCATAAAACACCTGATTCTTTGCTAGATGTATGTCACTCTGACTGTCACAATGTAACACTGTACCTCCTTGCTCCAACCCCAACTCACGAACCAGTCCAGCCAACCAGACTCCTTCCTTGGCAGCCTCAACAGCTGCCATATACTCTGCCTCTGTAGTAGACAATGCAATTGTAGACTGAAGCATCGTCCTCCATGATATAGGTCCACCAGCCAATGTAAACACATACCCTGTAGTAGACCTCCTCTTGTCTAAATCACCAGCATAGTCAGAATCAACATAACCTGTTAATTCTGTAGAACTTCCCTTGCCACTGAACATAACACCTATATCTTTAGTCTTGCTCAAATATCTGAAGATCCACTTAATTGCATTCCAATGCTCCTTCCCTGGATTACTCATGTATTTGCTAACAACACTGACTGCATGAGACAAATCCGGCCTGCTACAAACCATAATATACATGAGACTCCCAACTGCGCTAGCATAAGGGACTTGAGACATCTGCTTCACCTCCTCATGTGTTGTAGGGCATTCCCTTTCAGATAACTTGAAGTGGCCAGCTAACAGAGTGCTAACCGGCTTAGCCTTTTTCCATATTGAAACGCTCTAGCACCTTTTCAATATACCTCTTCTGAGTTACCCAAAGTTTACCTGCATTTCTATCTCTAAGGATTTCCATGCCAAGGATCTTCTTAGCAACACCAAGATCCTTCATCTCAAATTCACCACTCAACAAAGACTTCAAAGAGACTATATCATGTTTGTTTTTTACAGCAATGAGCATGTCATCAACATAAAGTATCAACAAAATAATGGAATTATCACTTGACACTTTATAATAAACACAGCTATCATACTCACTTCTTGTGTAACTAATCTTCATCATGTGGGAATCAAAGCGCTTGTACCACTGCTTAGGAGATTGTTTAAGGCTATAAAGCGACCTCTCAAGCAGAAAAACATGATCTTCATTTTCCTGCACCTTGAAACCTTCAAGCTGCTCCATGTAAATCTGTTCCTCCAAGTCACCATGAAGAAATACAGTTTTTACATCAAGTTGTTCAAGCTCTAATTCATACATGGCCACCAAAGCAAGTAGTACTCTAATCGAAGTGTGTTTCACCACTGGAGAGAGTATTTCATTGTAGTTTACCCCCTCCTTCTGTGCATAGCCCTTGGCTACAAGTCTGGCCTTATACCTTTCATGCTCTTTCTCAGATGCTGCCTCTTTCTTACGAAAGATCCATTTACACCCAATGATTTTTCTTCCCTTGGGTTTTTCCACAATCTCCTAAGTCTTGTTTTTCTGTAGAGATTCCATTTCCTCCATCATAGTTGTCATCCATTTATTATGCTGTGCATCACTCAAAGCATCATGGTAGGAAGATGGATCACCTATACCTACAGTGAGGGCATAGGCAACTATGTCCTCAAACCCGTATCTCATAGGTGCTTTGTGAGTACACTTCCTTTTATCCTTTGCCACAGTATAGGGAACTTCTACTGTTTCCTGTTGTCCTGGTAAGTCACTTGATGACTCATTCTCTCTTGTTGTTTCTAACTCACCTAACTCCACTTGCATAGTAGAACCTTCTTTTTTTTCATCAACTGCTTGTGAATTATAATTTGACTTCACTATATGGGACTCATCAAACACAACGTCTCTGCTCACCACAACTTTCTGTGAACTTGGATCCCACAACTTGAATCCCTTTACACCTTTCCTAAAACCAAGAAAGATACACTGCTTAGACTTTGAGTCTAACTTAGAACACTGCTCACTCTCAATATGCGCATAAGCTGGACAACCAAATATTTTTAGAATAGAATAATCTACTGGTTTTTCTGTCCATACCTCTTTAGGAATTTTACAATTAATCGCCTTTGATGAAGACCTATTGATGAGGAAACATGCCATGTTCACTGCTTCAGCCCAAAATCTCTTGCTCAACCCTGCATTCAACCTCATACTCCGAGCTCTTTCTAGAAGTGTTTTGTTCATCCTTTCAGCTACACCATTTTTCTGTGGTGTCTTTGGAACCGTGAAGTGACGTGTAATCCCTTCAGCTTTGCACAATTCTAGAAACGATTTGTATGTGTACTCTCCTCCATTATCTGTTCTCAAGTATTTAATTTTCTTTCTTGTCTTCCTTTCTACCTCAGCCTTCTATTCCTTAAATTTAGTGAACACCTCACTTTTATGCTTCATGAAGTAGATCCAGACTTTCCTTGAGTAATCATCAATAAAGGTCACGAAGTATTCTACCCCACCTTTAGATTTTGTTGTTGAAGGACCCCATACATCACTGTGTATATAATCAAGCACCCCTTTACTCTTATGTTTTACAATTTTGAAACTAACCTTGCACTGTTTTCCGAACACACAATACTTGTAGAAGTTAAGTTTACAAGTTTTTACTCCCTTCAACATTTTCCTTTTATGAAGCTCCATCAATCCTCTTTCTACCATATGCCCTAACCGCATATGCCACAGATAGGTATCATCTGTATCAAATACTGCATCTATAGTCACAGATGTTCCACCTATAACTGTGCTCCCTATGAGTCTGTATAGGTTTCCTGCTAGCTGTCCCTTCATGACAACCATTACACCCTTAATAACTTTGAGAACTCCATCTTCTGCTATGTACTTGCAGCCATTTGAGTCAAGTGCCCTCAAAGATATTAAGTTTTTCCTTAATTCTGGTACATGTCTCACATCTGCTAAGGTTCTTACTATCCCATCAAACATCTTGATTTTGATAGTGCCTATCCCAATAGTCTTGCATACGGTATCATTCCCCATTAGAACAGACCCACCATTATATGGTTGATATGTATCAAACCAATCCTTATGTGGACACATGTGATATAAACATCCAGAATCTAAAATCCAAGAGAAGGTTGATTCTTACCTGATGATATAGAGAGCACATCTCCATCATCTCCATCTGAACTGTCAGCCATGCTAGATTCCTCAAATGCCTTATCTACACCTTTCTTCTTTAAGTCTGCCTTCCTCTTCAAGCACTCTCTCTTCAGATCACCTTCCTTCTTGCAATAGTAACAAGAGACCTTTGTCTTTGCCCCTTTTGATTTCGATCGACTCTTCCCAGATCCCTTCTGATTTGATCTCCCTCTTTCCTGCTCCTTGTCACCTCCGAAAAAACCTTCTCCTTGAGATTTCGTACTACTGGCCTTCTTCTTTGTTTCATTGGACATGAGGGCAGCTACGACTTCATCTATCTCAAGGGTCTCCTTTCCATACAAGAGAGTCGTTACTAGGTGATCATATGATTCTGGGAGCGACGATAGCAATAGTAACGCCTTAGCTTCATCCTCGATCTTAACCTCCAGGTTTGTAAGTTTACTTACGATCTGATTGAACATATTAAGATGCTCTAATAGATCCGTACCTTCCTCTGATTGAACATGTTAAGATGCTCTAATAGATCTGTACCTTCCTCCATCTGTAGAGAATACAATTGCTTCTTCACGAACAACTTGTTCGTTAAGGACTTCGTCATGTAAATGCTTTCAAGTTTCGCCCATAACTGTGGTATAGATTCGATACCCACAACATATTGTAGGGCATCATCAGAAAGAGTTAATCGAATCGCACTTACCGCCTTTTCTTCCATCTCTTCCAATCTTCGTCAATAATTTTTGTAGGTTTCTTCGGCTTCCCTAACAACGCTTTCGACAAATCCTGTTGTATCAGAAGATCCTTCATCTTTTGACACCAGAGGGTAAAATTGTTCTTCCCATTAAACCTCTCGATATCATACTTGACATTCGATCCCTTCCCTACCATCGTGATAGTAAACCCTAGAAAACGAAAACCTAGAGCTCTGATACCAATTTGTAGAAACGCAACCCTAAAACGATGCAGAAGATAATGGAAAAACAAAACAAATAATTCACACAGATTTATAAGGTTCGGCAAGGTTGCCTAGGTATTGCTTGCATTATAGAGAAAGAAACCCCCGCTACAAATATATAGCGAAAAAATCCTAATCTGAAAAGTACACAATTGCCCTCAAATAAAAAATTCGAGCAGGGGGTTGCGCCTTCCTACACCCCTCCTATGCAGGGGGGCCTCCTACCCCCTTGCAACCCCCACGGATCGCTAACCGGCTAGCGGGACCATCGTCCTGCCTATTTAGGTGCTGCACCAGTACTCCCTAGATTAAACTGCGACGGAATACAAGACATCATACGCCAATAGCCTCCACCAATGTTAATCGGTGGCATCGAGAAATGTGAGTTTAGGCTGATACGATGGGCAATTCGAGTGATCTTCTTAGCATTACAGTGATTCTCCATAAGGAAGACTAAGTCTGGTCGAATAGACTGGGAAAGATATTGTAGAGATCGAACTGTTAGGGGCTATCCCAAACCCTGAAAGTTCCAGGACAAAATTTTCATGATTCTTATTGCTGTTGATTTCCCCTAGCTACTGAGGGGTCATCCATTAAAAAATCCAGAGTGGATGGTGACTCTAGTCTGGCGCTATCAGATGCCGCTGACTACAACTTTTTGACCCTTTTAGCTCTGGACTTGAAAGTCCTAGTTGCTGCTGGTTTAAGACTGTAAGCCTGGCCTGAAGTAGATTCTCCCTCATGTGGTAACTTCTTCTTCCTTGAGACAAAGGGAGTTGGAGCTGGTGAGATTGCCACTAGGATATAAGACTCTGATGGAGGTTGCTGCTGTTTAGGGATCATTTAGCTGGAGAGGAGTGGTTTGCTCCACAACAACAGGGTTAATAGAGGGGAGGGGCCTAGATAAAAGAGGAAGGTTGAAGGTTGTAGATAGGGGAATTCTGGTTTAAACTCTAGTTTGGGTTGGAGGGGTCGATGGTAGTATGTTGGCACAAAGTGAGATAATCCACGAGCAAAAAAGAGGGGGTACGGGTATGGGTTAGATAGATTTCATGGTTATCCATCAGGTTGTGGGTCGAAGCAGAGGACTGGTTATTAACTGGGTGAGATATGTGGATACCTGATAAAAGGGAAGGATACTGGATAAGAGATTATGCCTTCGGGGTGACCTTGTAGGTGGGCTTTTAGGGTCGCAAGGATTTGATGTGAGGAATGCTCGTCAGTGATGTGGGGAATGGTATTAGTGAAGAAATGATGAGGTGTCAATCAGACCGTATCACTAATCATTGGGCTATTGGAGGAAAAGACAAAGCTAGGATTTGCAGTGGCTGAGGCGTGGGATTGAGTGATTTGGTTGCAGGGAGGCAGGGAGGTGGACAAAGTGGTAGCCTGTTGAGGGTTGCCACATGGCTGGTTAGGCTCAGGACAAAACATGTTTGTATGGTTCTGTGAATAGCTAGGGATGTGGTTATCTTCTCTATCTCCAGTGGTGCTACTCCGGGATGGAATAGGTTTCGGTCTCCTCTGGCCATGGTTAGAAGGGAAGGAAGGGGTTTTAAAAGTTCGAGCGGCTTCAACAAGGTGGGGTTCAGGAGCAGCGTTTCACAAGGACTGGCCATACAAGGATGCTAGGGCACTTAGACATACCGCTAATGAGTCGCAGCCATGAGAACGTCGGTGTCGCTCGTGATCCATTAACCAAGCTTCTCAACATCGCTCTTCATGTCCAATGCGACCCCAGTAGTAGCAATATATTGGCAGCCTCTCATACTTCACTTCAATATGGATTTGAGACCTGATGAGGAAAAATATGTCCCCTTCCTCAGCACAGCTGAAGCATGTATGTAAATCTGAACAGAAGATTGACTCGCCACCTCGGCCCTCCATCAGGCCGTGCTACCACCTCGGGCCTCCATCATGTCGTGCTACCAACTTGGCATATCCATTAGGCTGTGCTGCCCCCTTGGCCTCTATCAGGCCATGTTGCCTCCTTGGCCCTCCATCAGGCCATGCTACCACCTCGGCCTCCATCAGGCCGTGCTGCCACCTTGGCTCTCCATCGGGCAGTGCTGCCACCTCGGCCCTCAATCAGCCGTGCTACCACCTCGACCCTCCATCATGTCGTGCTTCCAATCATCTCGGCTCGACCAACCTTTCACCTCGGATTGGCACAGTCAAGTAAGGCACCCAGAAACGTGCACGCATCCACTCCTACATTAAAGGGACGTGATCCCTGATCACGGGGCAGGACTCTATTCACTACACGTCATTAGAGGCGTCCACCCCTCTCAAGACTTGCACCTCTGAGATCAATGGAGAATATTCTTAAAATATGCCCTAGAACCCGAAATATTCCCAGAATCATGGAGCCACTCCCCTCAAGGACTCTACGCCTAAATAGGACTTTTCACAAACGCCCTTCCTTCTCTCTCCATCAGCAACCTATAAATACCAAGGTAAGCCTCCATCATAGGGGATCGATCACTCACGTCTCTTACTGAAAAAGCTCTCTTGAGCATCTGTTGTGGAAAGATCTGACTTAGGCATCGGAGAGTCCCCTGTCAGGTCAGTTCGGCTCTTCCCTGTAGGGAAGGTCATCCGATCAATTTTTATCGCATTAGATTGGCGCCGTCTGTGGGAACCAGTTACAAAAAGTCATCTGACCAATGCAATTAAAGAGTGAGAAGGTCGTTTCTTCAACGACAACGCAAACAAGATCTGCTCTCAGAGTACCACTTGGATGTCCCCATTCACCACCAATGGAAGAGCAGGAAAATGACCCAGCAGAGACCCCTCTAGGAGGACCCCAGCAAACCAGGCCTAATGCGTAAGTTACCCAGGGAGAGGGGGATCAGCGCGAGCAAAACCCTCAGCTATCTCGCCATGTCCCATCATCCTGGGTAACTCACCCGAACATGGAAGAGCAGATGCAGAGCTTGCAGCTGCAGGTATTAGCTACAAATGCATTAGTGCGGGATTTCATACGTCAATTCGGCTTTGCACTTCCAGTGCCACGAACTAGTTCAGCTCAGCCGCCTAGGCCTGTTCCAAGCAGACATCTCAACGATGAATCTCCTGACAATAGTGTCACCCCTCAATCAACAGCAAGAAGGGGGTCGATCAGAACTTCACACACTGTTCATTCGGTACCACCCCGCTCTCTTACTGAGGGACGTAGGTGAGGTCCCGTCCCTACCCAGAACGGGAGAGCCCTTCATTCAAAACATCACTGGAACCCAGAGACACATGATACTCATAGATCCCCACCCCAGGTAGGAAGACATCAACTATCGCATCAAAGACTCAGTAGAGGCGCCCGTCCGCACAGAGAAGAACGCAAAAACTACCAGAGGCCAGCTCGACAAGATCTACCCCACCCGGGTTAGGGCTCGCCCATCAGGCTGACCAGAGGCACACCACGGTAAGGTCTGGATCGGCCTGGTGGTCACCAAGGCCGAGGAAGAAGACCCAGAAGAGGCGAAGGGCCATGTCGATCCCTGGATCGCCGAGCCGAGGAGGGAAGAAAAGACCTGGAGAGCCGCATCCAGCGACTCACTGAGTGAATAGAAGGAATGCAGAGGCAAGGGCATACAACCAACATAACTGTAACTCCGGCCCATAATGCACTATTTGACGAACTGATAGACGCCGAGCTACCCTCAAATTTCGTGATACCTGTCCTCAATGGATATGACGGCACCACAGATCCTTATGATCATCTGCTGTACTACAGATCGGCCATGGCGGTTCATAGTAGGTCAGACGTCGTTCTCTGTCGAGCTTTCATAGCCTAATTAAAAGGAGCTGCACTGATGTGGATGTCAAACTTATAGCCACGGTCCATCCGCAGCTATGAAGAGCTGACCAGAGCATTCCTCACATGTTTCCAAGCAAGTATGAAGCAGAAGCAAACTACGCAAAATGTGATGAACATGAGGCAGGGAGCGAGGGAGACTATAAGGGAGTTCCTTGCCCGATTCACTAAGGAGACACTGGAGGTAAAAAACCTACCAGAAGGAGTGGCGTATAGCACGTTGTGCAATGGGGTAATACACCCTGATCTGGTTCAATCTCTGGCCCTCGACTTACCAGAAAAAATTCCTAAACTGTTGAGACAGTGCAATCAATACGCCAGCATGGAGGAAGTTCTAGCCGCCCAAGGAATAGCTGACAGGGGTGATCAGGAGGAGAAGGAGAAGAAAAGGACTCTGAGACCTTGGGACGACTCTAGCGAGCTGAAGAAAAACAGAACAGATCGGCCTCTTGACACAGTTGAACCTGAACGATATGAACTTGATCGTTCCCGAACAAACCTGCTCTTAGAGGTATAAAATCAGAAGTACTTTCGCTGGCCCAGGCCAATGACATCTAAACCAGAGGAAAGGAACCCCAACCGGTATTGCCAATACCACCGAGACCATGGACATGACACTGAAGACTGCAAGTCTCTGAAAAGGGAAATTGATGAGTTCATCAAGGCTGGATACCTCAACCAGTATTTGAAGCAGAAATATGGTGGGAACTGGCCCAAGCCGAGGTGAGATGAGGCCGAGCCAAGTCGAGTCGAGATAGGGCCGAGCCGTCCAAGGACCCAGCCACGGATCGAGCTGAAACTTACCACAACCAGCTCGTGGGTCCAGCCATCCTAACAATCAGTCAGAAACCTAAGGTAGAATCGATCAGAAAAGCCAAAGCACAAGCGTGGTTCGTATGCATCACGGAACAACCTGTCAAAGCCCTCAAAACGGATCCACCCATTACGTTCTCTGATAGAGATCTGGAAGAGTTGAACTGGCCTCATAACGACGCTGTCGTGATTCAATTAGTGGTGGCCAACCACCCCTTCCACAGGGTCCTTGTGGACACGGGAGCCTCCGTTGACCTCATGTCATATGAAGCCTTCATAAAACTGGGGCTTAGTACTGGGGCCTTAAAACCAGCCCCAGGACCCTTGTACAGATTTTCAGGCATGCCAGCAGAGCTAGAGGGAGTTGTTGACTTCCTGTAACCATCGGACAGAGAACTCAAACAGTCACAACCATGGTCTCTTTTATGGTCGCCAAGATCGTCTCACCCTATAATGCAATCCTTGGCCGACCTGGTCTCAATGGTCTTGGGGCAATTGTGTCCACTAAGCACATGAAGGTCAAATTCCCAACCAGTAATGGAGTCAGGGAATGCAAGTCCAGCCAGAAGGAATCCCAGGAATGCTATGCCAACTTCATAAAATTTGTCAAGAAACTGTGCTGGGGCCTAGCATGTATGGTAGAAATTGTTGATTGCCGAGATGAATGCCTCCTGACACGAGCCGAGCCAATTGAACAGCTACTTACTGTCCCAATCACCTAGGCCAGTAGACAATTTTATCGGCAGATTGCATTGAAATCCTATCGATTGGGTTTTATTCTTATAGATTTTATATTGTCAGCACCTTAGCTTCCATATCTCAGTTATTCAATTTTATTCACGGGGCGGATTAGATTCTATTTCGAAGCAATGTATTTGTCCCAAGTGCATACCACACATCAATATACTATGAAGTTTCTCCCAAATATCTAGCTCTTCTAAGGAAACAAAGACCTTATCAACTAAGGCATAAAGACTGGACTACCGCTCAGCATCATCTAACACTGAGGTACAAGCTCGGCAGCATCGAAGATCGAGCCCCGACTTGGCACATCAAGCCCTTACACATTAAGGTATTTAAGCCCGAGCCCTGGCTTGGCACCTCAAGCCTTACACATTAAGGCACCCAAGCCCGAGCCCCGGCTCGGCACATCAAGCCCTTATGCATTAAGGCACATAAGCCCGAGCCTCGGCTCGGCACCTTAAGCCCTTACGCACTAAGGCATGCAAGCCCGAGCCCCGGCTCAGCACATCAGGCCCTTACGCATTAAGGCACCTAAGCCTGAGCCCTGGCTCAACACATCAAGCCCTTACGTATTAAGGCATGCAAGCCCAAGCCCCAGCTCGATACATCAAACCCTTACGTAGTAAGGCACGCAAGTCTAAGCCCGAGCCCCGGCTCGGCACCTCAAGCCCTTACGCACTAAGGCACGCAAGCCCGAGTCCCAGCTTGGCACATAAAGCCCTTACGCAATAAGGCTCATAAGCTCGAGCCCAGCTCGGCACATCAAGCCCTTACGCATTATAGTATGCAAGCCCAAGCCCCGGCTTGAGCCCTTAAGCATTAAGGCACCTAAGCCCGAGCCCCGGCTCGGCACATCAAGCCCTTACACATTAAGGCTTGCAAGCCCGAGCCTCGGCTCGACACCTTAAGCCCTTACGGACTAAGGCAAGCAAGCCCGAGCATGGCTTGGCACCTCAAGCCCTTACGCATCAAAGCACGCAAGCCAGAGCACTGCTCAACACCTCAAGCCCTTACTCATCAAGGCATGAAAGCCAAGCACGGCTCGACAACTTCAAGACCTTAACACAAGGCACCTCAAAAGACCGAGCCCAAGCTCGGCATTCTCAAAGACCGAGCACAAGCTCAAAACTTTCAAAGACTGAGCCCAAGCTTGGCACCCTCTAAGACCGAGCCCAAGCTTGGCATTCTCTAAGATCGAGCCCTAGCACGGCACCCCTATGGCTAGGCCCAAGCTTGGCACCTCAAGAGCTCATAAACTTGACATGGAAGATCAATTCAGAGCTCAGCTAGAGAACGGGGCCACACTCAGACAGCTGTACTGGTCCTTATTCTTCCAACAAGTTACTAATTTTGAGCTGCGCTGGAAGTACAAGAAAATAAAGAAAAGAAGCACAAGAATACTGAGAGATGAAGACATCAAAACAAATTTTTCATTCACCAAAAAAGGAAAAAAGCCCTCAAAGTACATCACTCCCGAAGGAGACATCTACATATATATATACAAGGCTAATCTCGGGGGGCTAATCCACGGGCCTAGCTCTTCACTTGGCTATCCTTCGAGTCGGGTCACCTCTTTACCAGCGTCGATCGATCCGTCGAGCTACACCGAAGTAATGGGGGCTGGAACACGCTACTCATAGTCCTTCAAATTATAGCCTAGCACCTTACTCAGGATGAACCGAATGGCATTGTTTGAGCCGACCTAAAACGAAGCAATGTTAATGTTAACCAACCACTTTTGATAAGCCTAGGGGTTCAACCACCTCGTTAGCATCTAGCTCAGCCTGATGTTGCCTTTCCAGCTTGCCAACCCTAGCTGTAATCTCCTCCTCCTTATTGCGAGCGCCCTGAGTCTCAAACAACTCATCCTAGAGAGCATCATTCTCCTTCATCAAGTTGCTATTGGCATTGAGCTGCTTAGCAATCTCCTGTTCTAGCTCTCCAGTTATCAACTCGACATCATTGGCACGGACATCCTTAGTTCGGGCCATTTTCTTCTCAACCTTCAGTTGTCCTGTGATCTTGTGTGGCTCCCCCTGAGGGCACTTTGCCTCCTCCTCCGCCTTTGAACAAGCGACAGCCACGTCCTTGAACCGTTGAGCAGCCTCGACTAAGAAAGTGAAGCAGTGCATTTTGCACCGAAGACAACGCACGTCATACGAAAGTTGAGATCAAATTAGATGCTCTAGCAAATCTATCCGAACTGCTAGAGCGGGGCCTGGTGATGAGGAAAAATATGTCCCCTTCTTCAGCACAGCTGAAGCATGTATGCAAATCTGAACAGAAGATTGACTCACCACCTCGGCCCTCATTAGGCCATGCTGTCACCTCGGCATCTCATCAGGTCGTGCTACCACCTCGGCCCTCCATCATGTCGTGCTACCACCTCGGCCCTCCATCATGCCGTGCTGCCAACTCGGGATATCCATCAGGTCATGCTACCCCCTCGGCCTCTATCAAGCCGTGTTGCCTCCTTGGCCCTCCATCAGGCCATGCTACCACCTCGGCCTCTATCAGACCATGCTACCACCTCGGCACTTCATTAGGCCGTGCTGCCACCTCGGCATCTCTAAGGCCATGGTACCACCTCGGCTTCCATCAGGTCGTGCTGCCACCTTGGCCTCCATCAGGCCATGCTGCCACCTCCGCCCTCCATCAGGCCGTGCTGCCACCTCGGCCCTCAATCAGGCCATGCTACTACCTCGACCCTCCATCATGTCGTGCTTTTAGTCACCTCGGCTTGACCAACCTGTCACCTCGGCTTGGCACAGTCAAGTAAGGCACCCAAAAACATGCACGCATCCACTCTTGCATTCAAAGGACGTGATCCCTAATCATGGGGCAGGACTCTATTCACTACACGTCATCAGAGGCGTCCACCCCTCTCATGACTTGCACCTCCGAGATTAATGGAGAGTATTCCCAGAATATGCCCTGGAACCCAGAATATTCCCAGAATCATGGAGCCAGTCGCCTCAAGGACTCTACGCCTAAACAGGACTCTCCACAAACGCCCTTCCTTCTCTCTTCATCAGTAGCCTATAAATACCAAGGTAAGCCTCCATCATGGGGATCGATCACTCACTTCTCTTACTAGAAAAGCTCTCTTGAGCATCTGTTGTGGAGAGATCTGACTTAGGCATCGGAGAGTCCCCCGTCGGGTTAGCCCACCTCTCCCCTATCCTCTCTTCTGTGCAGGTCGGCCAAAGCACCAGGAACTGCAGGGAAGGTCATCAGGTCAATTTTTACCGTATCAAGACCTATTCCGGTGGTTTGTCTACAACTATGTTTTCAACGGTTTACTGAGATCCAGAGAGATTCTGCAGCGGAGAAAAGGGAGGAAACCTGAGATACGAGACCCTTGAATGATCAAAACACACCTCGTAACACCAATCTTTGCCCCTAGTTGAAATCTGAGGTTGGGATGAATAAGTTCTGTGGGGATGCCATATAGTTGAGTCCAGAAATCAGCATATTGAAAAGACCATTTCCCTGTAGGGTTCCACCATTCCAAGACTAGTAAGTTCCCAGAAACCGACCATGGGCTGCCTTCAAGGAAATTCTTAATGTCCAGGGGGTGGCTGAAGTGAAAAATAAACTTGTGGGATGCTACCAGAGTGATGTGAACTTCGCCGATTAAATGCCATGCAGCAACTAGGGCTTCATTTATCGCTTGCTGAGGAAAGGGTTTCCCATCCAGGATCTTCCCAACGAGGGCCAGATTGGCCTGTGAATCCAGAAGGTCCTCGGTCTCTGCATCCAAGTTTAGTTCAAAGTCCTCCTCATCAAGGGGTTCCGGCCGTGGGGGCTTCGTTCGGCCAAGAATAGGGGAGAGGGCCCGAGATGACCCACCTGACATCAGGGAGCGCTCGAGGGAAGATAACACGGAGGAGGAGGAGGAAGGGACACGCACTCAGGCGGAAAGAGGCACGCACTCAGGCAGAAAGTATTGAACCATATTTCTCCTTTTAAAACTTTCTTTGGAACCAAACATAGCCATTACAAATTCAATTGCCAAAGGTGGAACTCAAATTAAATTGCCAAACATGGAACTCAAATTAACAGCCACAGGAATTTGATAGAATTCTGATTTCTTGTTAAGACTAACATGGGTGGTTAACCACAATCACCCCCTCCCCCTGCCCCCCTTTCACCTTTTTTTTTTGGGGTGGGGGATTGAACCTAATTTATGCTTCCATCTTGAAATATGTAGTAATTTGATCTATTGAAGTCCTCTTTCTTGATATGATCTTTGAAGGGAGAAGGACAAGCAAGTCCACTTCATATTTATATGACATTTATATTTTTGATAATTTATTTATGACATAGCAGTGCACATTAAAGTCTGTTGGGATGTATCCTGATCCTCATCAGCATGGGATTGGTTGTTGTGAGCATCATCCGACTGGGAGTACACAAGCACAAACCTCAAGGAGCTACCAATCGTAGGATGCTCATTGCACGTCTTCCTATGCTAGAGAGGTTATGGGTGCATTCTTATTTTCTTTTCTTGTGCGAGACTATATTGCGGTGCAGGTTACAAAGAACTTGTACACATCCGTGGGTTGCCCAGATGGTTAGGGCGAATTGGGGATTGTCCCCAAGAAATAATCGTGGTGCGTGTAAACTAGCGCAAATACATTTTTATTTTATTTTTATTTTATTTTTTATTGAAACAAAAAAAAAGATGCAATTAGAGGCTTACAACTTTTACAAAAGTGGCAGCGGTTATTCTACCGTTTTCCAGTGTTGCTTCCACAATAGAAGCAAAGTGGATAACCTGGTTTATGTGAGGTAGAACCCTACATAATACATTGTTCCTTGATCTATATACAGTCAAAAAGTTAGGAGCTAAACTTAAAGGCCACAAAAAGTATTGCAAGTCAAAAGAAAGAAGTTTGATTATCTCTAAGTTGGTCAAAATTTCAGTCACATTCCATCCGTAGTCTGTTGCTGATTGTACTCCAAGTAGTAGAGCCCTAGCGCCTCCTTCAAAAGGGTTTCCTATCAGTAAATAATCCGTTATTAATAGCAGTTTTCTATTTTCTCTTAGAAACCCCACAACCCAACTTATTATATTTGCTTCCGGGTAGTATGCTAGGGTGCAGATTAAAATATTCTCATTCTGTGATAGTGGTTTGGCAATTGTAATTTGGTCTGTGTGATTGTAGTACTCATAGGCATTGGGTTGGGTTTGTGGGGTATATTGATGCATATGAAGCCTATAGTGAGGTTGCCATTGTTAGGCTGGTCCCAGGATTTTATGTGGGTTCAATTTTCCTTTTCTGAAAATTATGTCATTCCTGTGATCCCAGATTTAATAACAAAGCATAATAAAATTAATAAAGAAGCAACCCCTGTCCTCTTGAGATAAAATTTTGGATCTGAAAAAATACATAATAAGAAACTGGATGAAGGGACCTTGTAGGGCCGCAACATTCAAACCCAAAGGACAAGCTACCCAAATACATTTGTAGAACTCGCATGAAATAAAGAAGTGCCAAAAGGTTTCCGTATCAGTGTTGCAAAAGACAGGTATTCTCCATAGGGACCCATTTGCCTAACACATCCCTTGTTGGCAATCCAAAGGGTTATTATATCATAAATAATCTGGACATCTTGATTAACAAAAAAAAAAAGTTACAAAGAACTTGATTTCCAGGCAGCTCAAATAAATCATACAATGATTGACTGATTTGCGCGTGATACATTTTTTATGAACACATTTTACTAGTTCCAATAATTTTTTTTTCAGATTTTTTGAAACTAGTTAGAATTAGATCATTTTAATTTCTATATTGAAGATATGGTTGAATTTCTTCCAACTTTTTGATTGACACTAATTCTAGTGCAAACCCACGAGAGGTGGTTTCTTCCTCACGCAATAATAGAACAATGCATACATGTGAGTCCAATATTCACCAAGGGAAGCTACAATCTCATCCACAACATAGATCCCAAGGCAATCTTTAAAATGTAAAGGAAAATATTGAAGGCATTACTTATCAAGTGGCCAAAAGAAAGCACTGTGGCCTATGGCAAACTAGTCACGGAGGGTTTAAAGTATGCGAGACTTCCGGAACTTTTCATGTATTTAACATTAAGAAGTCAAGAAATTTTCCACCTCACATGGGATTTATGTAGTTAATTGCCACTTGAAATATGATTTCAATCTACTTTTTATTAGGAGAAAATTTAAAATTTTCCTCCTCCGGAGGGGACATCACCACTCCGTTTGAATGTTCACAAACTTCAATAAGGTTTTAATATTTTTTAAAGAGAGAGGGATAGGTATGCTAGCGCATTTCTTAGGAATTAAGAATGTTAGCAAAATTTTGACTATAAGATTTGATCAACTTGAATTAAACCGTTGGATGGAAAGAAGATATACAAACTTTGAATTCACTGTTACTACGCCTTTCCTCTCCCCTCTTCCTGCTACCCTTTGCAACTGACCGGTGATCAGTGATGCTGCTTGACCGGAAACAGTAACTACCATGTCCAGCCTGCAAACGGCTCCAAACTCTAAAAAGCGGTCTCCAAACTCTTCTGTCAATCTACGTCTACAAACCGGAACATCTTCAATAGATTTCCATTTGAATTAGATGTTGCAAAGCTAAGCCCGAAGAAGAAGAAGGGTTTCTAGGATTCCACATCCTCATCCTTAAAATCTAGTCCCCAATGGAAAGTAGAAATTTTCTGCAATTGTTTCAACGGATTCTATACACAAAACTCTGACAATGAACTCAAATCATTAAATGGTTTCGGTGAATCTGTGGACAACACACTACCAGTAATCTCTCAATTCATATTTTTTCCCAACTCATCTTTGAATTTTCAAGAACCTCGACGATTTTCAGCGACAATCTCCAAGATTTTGAGCTCTCAGGTACTTGTGGATTCTGGTTTCTGGATCGATTCTTCTTTCATTTTTCTAGGTGAAATTATTTTGATATCTATTTCTTCATTTCTTTCCCACTCGTCTTTGAAGTTTCAAGAAGCTTGGATCGATTGCTGGTGACATATCCAAGATTCTGAGCTCCAACTCACAGATACTAATGGAGTCTGGTTTCTATATTGATTCTTCTTTAACGTTTGCCTCTTTCTGGTGACGCTTGCGAAATTCTTAAGGTGAATGGAGATTTAATTGAATCATCATAATTTTCCTTTTATTAGGAATTGCTACAAAAATTAATAATTTTCAATTTAACCTCTTCGATTAGAGCATGAAAGAAGTTCAGCTTTCCCTCCCCCCTTTAACTAAATAGGGGCGGTTGGGGTGTGGATGCAGGAAAAAGGAGGTGAAGGTGGATGAGGAGGAGGGGTGGGTGGGGTTTCCTGGGGTGGGTTCGATTGCAACAAGGGTTAGGAGAAGCTGAGGTGTGGATGCTGGAAGAGGAAGAAGAAGAAGCAGAAGAAGTGCAGGTGTTGACGATGATATGCATGAGTGGATGATTTTGGTGATGCACAATGCGATGGGAAAAGATTGGTGTTGCGGCGGTATCGAAGCATCCGATGCTGGGGGGCCTTGTCGGTGGTCGCCTTTTGTTTTGAAGCTGGTAACAGTGAATAGTGGGGCGAAGGAGGACGGATGTTGCAAGGAACACACGAGTGCCTAGGCGGGGAAGGTTGTTGTAAGTTTTTATCAGATTTGATCATTTGTTGCCTAAGACATTGGGGACAATGGAATTTGTGGAAGAGAGAGGGGAAGCTTGAGATAGTGAGGGAGAAGAAGAGTGATTGTAGAGCGTCGGGGCTGGGTAGGTTATGTAAGACAACAAGTACAAATAGTATTGATTTAAACTATTTAATCCAACAGTCTACATTCGCTAGCATACCCAATTCCTGGGTAACTCATTAGCATTCCTGTCCTTTTCTCTTTTTTAAAATATCATTCTAATGCCCATATATATTTGAATCCATCAAAATTCCCCTTCACCGTGGCTAAAGGAAAACTCAAATCTTTTTTTCTATGCCATAATGTTTGAGTGAATCTCGTAAGTTTGTCTCTTGAAAACTCATGAGTTGCATACTCCCAAATTTGTTTTCCACTTTTTACCCGAAAAAAAAAAAAAAGAAAAGTTTTTTATCCACTTAATAACATATTTAACTCGGGCTTGGATCATGCACATGCACCCATCTCTTCATCCCACCCTAAACATCCACCCATGGCTTAAATAAGAAGGAAAATTGCACAACTAGATTAATATATAGAAGAGTGTCCTCTATGGGGAAGCGCAGCCTTCACCAGTGCTACCGACAGTCTGACTCTCTCCTCTGCCCATATAGGTCATTTCACATAAGGGAAGAGAGAGACAAATGGTGGGGGAGGGTTTACTCCCCGCAGAAAACATTATCCCTTAATACAATTTAGCCAACTTTTACATATGAAAAGTGAAAATAATACTCTGGTTTTGAGTTCATAGAGGAGTTAGTTCAAAAGCATTTTTTTTTTCTTAATTAATGACTAACATTGCTAGTATATCAAAAGCACCAGAACTGTTAATTTATGGACAGGTGTTTCCTATAGGAGTGTAACGCATGAGTGGGAGCCAATGGGAGAGTGAAAAGAAGCATTAGGCAGGGGTCATTAAAGCATTTCAATGGGGTGGAGCCCTACACTCCCCCACCAAACCATTTTCCTATGATTATGTTTGGTTACAAGGGATATTTAAAGCAAAGGGTTTTGGATACAAAGTAGAGTGAAAATTAATAATCAAATATAGAATAATTACAAATATATATAGGGAAAAAGTTGGGTATGCTGCTGGCATACCGTATGCTAGCACCCACTGTGTCTATCTCCCTCTTCCCCTTTTTGAAATGACCCTCTTATCTTTCTTGAATGATACCCCATCATGTGCCCCCATTGGTGCTTTTCACTAGTTTACCGTAGCCGGAAGCATACCTATCCCTTGTACTTTCCTTCCCTTTAATTCTCCTTGCAACTATATGGAGCCTATATCTATTGATAAAAAGGAAAATCATATTGTAAGTAAAATGAAGATCAAAATCATAATATGCTTTAGGATAATATTAAAGATTTATACAAGGAAACTGGAGATCACTGGATGGACTTCTAGTTTCTATTGTTAAGAAGCAGAACAGCCACAGAGCCCAGTAAATTTATCTATGGATGCCCTTGAACAGGCTTTTCCTTTCCTTTTCCCCACTTCTAATAATTATTCATGTGAAGTTGCCATGGAGATTCAAAAGCATTTCTTTGAAATTTTATGATTCAAAAAAGGACTACAAAAATATTTAAAGAGGTGGAGAGAAATACCAGGAAATCTCAATATTCCATATTATTTCAATCTCTCAACAACAAAATAAACCCAAATTTCAATTCTCTGAATCTATTCCAAAAAGCTTCTTCTTTGTCAATTGAGTTTGCAAGTATCACTCTACCTCGAACTTCTTCGGTGAAAGCTTATAATACTTCACAAACTTTTCTCTTGCAGAAAACTGTAAATCACACCTTGGCAGAAGTAAGGCCTGAAATCATTTGGTCTTCCATTGCCAGTTCTTGGTAAATCCTCAAAGCTTCATCAACATTCTTCTGAAGAAACTGAATCTGAGCAACAATTAACCTCACATCGTGAGCTTCAATACTCTTTTGCTCCTCCCCTGCAACTATTAATCCTTCTTCAAGTTGTTTCAACACAGCTTCCCCTTCTCCACAATGGTCCATAAGCAACCCATTCTCAAATAAGGCTTCAAAACTTTGAGGGTTTGATGTCAAAATCTCTTCATAAACCTTTCCAGCTTCATCTTTCTCTCCCATCTCATTCAACATCCTCGCCATTAAAATCTTCCATTCCACCTCCAACGGTTTGTCTTCCAACTTCCTTTGCAAGAGACATTTCAAGGCATCAACCAGTGATTCCTTAGTTTCTTCCTCTTCAAACACTTGTTTCTCCTCCGTCAATGTCGCCGGAGCATTTGCTCTTACAAGTAACCCAGAGAATCTCCCGAATGTCAAAGCGGCGACTATTGTAGTCAAGATAAAGGTTTTGTTGGTGCACGATGTCTTGTATTCCATCACAATTTAATCTAGGGAGTACTGATGCAGTGCCTCGACAGGCAGGACAGCGGTTGATGCAGTGCCTCGATGCAATTGTGTACTTTTCGGATTAGGGTTTTTTGCTATATGTTTGTAGCGAGGGTTTCTTTCTCTGTAATGCAAGCAACATTGAGAGGTGTGAGGGACGAGCACTGTAACCCTATTCTCCATTGATAGTGAAGCAGGATCTCATCTCACCGGGGACATAGGAAATCTTGATGAACCTCGTAAATCTGTGTGTATTGCTTGTTCTTGATTTTTTCCATTATCTTCTGCATCATTTTAGGGTCGCATTCCTACAAATTAGTATCAAAACTCTAGATTTTCGTTTTCTAGGATTTACTATCATGATGGTAGGAAAGGGATCGAATGTCAAGTATGATATCGAGCGGTTCAATGGAGAGAACAATTTCACTCTTTGGCGTCAAAGGATAAAGGATCTTCTGAGACAATAGGGTTTGACGAAAACGTTATTGGGGAAGTCGAAGAAACCTGTAAAAATTACTGACGAAGATTAGGAGAAGATGGAGGAAAAGGTGGTAAGTTTTATTCAATTGAATCTTTCTGATGATGCTTTACAATATGTTGTGGGTATCGAATCTACACCGCAGTTATGAGCAAAACTTGAAAGCATCTACATGACGAAGTCCTTAATGAACAAGTTGTTCGTGAAACAATAATTGTATTCTCTACAGATGAAGGTATGGATCTATTAGAGCATCTTAACATGTTCAATCAGATCGTAAGTAAACTAACAAACTTGGAGATTAAGATCGAGGATGAAGACAAGGCGTTACTGTTGCTGTGATCGGTACCAAAGTCATATGATCACCTGGTAATGACTCTCTTATATGAGAATGAGACCCTTGAGATGGATGAAGTCGCGGTTGCCCTCATGTCCAACGATACAAGAAAGAAGGCCAGTAGTACAAAATCTCAAGGAGCAGAAAACAGGGAGATCAAATTAGAAGGGATCTGGGAAGAGCCGATTGAAATCAAAAAGGGTAAAGACAAAGGTCTCTTATTACTATTGCAAGAAGGAAGGTAATCTGAAAAGAGAGTGTTTGAAGAGGAAGGTGGACTTAAAGAAGAAATGTGTAGATAAGGCATCTGAGGAAGCTAGCGTGGCTGACAGTTCAAATAGAGATGATTGAGATGTACTCTCTATATCATCAAGTAAGAATCAATCTTCTGATTCTTGAATTTTAGATTCTGGATGTTCATATCACATGTGTCCACATAAGGATTGATTTGATACATATCAACCATGTAATGGTGGGTCTGTCCTAATGGGGAATGATGCTGTATGCAAGACCATTGGGATAGGCACTATCAAAATCAAGATATTTGATAGGATAGTAGGAACTTTAACAAATGTGAGACATATACCAGAATTAAAGAAAAACTTAGTATCTTTGGGGGCACTTGACTCAAATGGATGCAAGTACATAGCAGAAGGTGGAGTTCTTAAAGTTATTAAGGGTGTTATGATTGTCATGAAGAGACAACTAACAGAAAACCTATACAGACTCATAGGAAGCACTGTTACAGGTGAAATATCTGTGACTACAGATGCAAAATTTGATACAGATGATACATATATGTGGCATATGCGATTAGGGCATATGGGAGAAAGAGGATTGATGGAGCTTCATAAAAGAAAACTGTTGAAGGGAGTGAAACTTGTAAACTGAACTTCTGCAAATATTGTGTGTTCAGGAAACAGTGCAAGGTTAGTTTCAAAATTGTAAAACATAAGAGTAAAGGGGTGCTTGATTATGTACATAGCGATGTATGGGATCCTTCAACAACAAAATCTAAAGGTGGAGCAGGATACTTCGTGACCTTTGTTGATGATTATTCAAGGAAAGTCTGAATCTACTTCATGAAGCATAAAAGTGAGGTGTTCACTAAATTTAAGGAATGGAAGGCTGAGGTAGAAAGGAAGACAGGAAAGAAAATTAAGTACTTGAGAACAGATAATGGAGGGGAGTACATGTACAAGCCATTTCTAGAATTGTGCAAAGCTGAAGGGATTACACGTCACTTCACGATTTCAAAGACACCATAGCAAAATGGTGTAGCTGAAAGGATGAATATAATACTTCTAGAAATAGCTCAGATTATGAGGCTAAATGCAGGGTTGAGTAAGAGATTTTGGGCAAAAATAGTGAATATGGCATGTTTCCTCATCAACAGGTCTTCATAAAAGGTGATTGATTGTAAAATTCTCGAAAAGGTATGGACAGAAAAACTAGTAGATTATTCTATTCTAAAAATATTTAGTTGTCCAACCTATGCACATATTGAGAGTGAGCAGCATTCCAAGTTAGACTCAAAGTCTAAACAGTGCATCTTTCTGTTTTTTCAGAAAAGCGTAAAGGGATTCAAGTTGTGGGATCCAAGTTCACAGAAATTTAAAGTTAGCAAGGATGTTGTGTTTGATGAGTCTCATATGGTGAAGTCAAAATACAATTCATAAACAGTTGGTGAAAATAAAGAAGATTCTACTATGCAGGTGGAGTTAGGTGAGTCAGAAACAACGAGAGAATATGAGTCATCCAGTGACTTACCAGGACAACATGAAACAATAGAAGTTCCCTACACTATAGCAAAAGGTAAAGGGAAACGTACTCATAAAGCACTTGTGAAATTCGGGTTTGAGGATATGGTTGCCTATGCCCTCACTATAGGTACAGGTGATCCATCTTCCTATTATGATGCTTTGAGTGATGCACAACATGTTAAATAGACTTGGAAGATTGTGAAAAAACTCAAAGAAAGAAAAATCATTGAGTGTAAATTGGTCTTTCGTAAGAAAGATGCAGCATCTAAGAGGGAGCGTGAAATGTATAAGGCCAGATTTGTAGCCAAGAGCTATGCACAGAAGGAGGGGATAAACTATAATGAAATATTCTCTCCAGTGGTGAAACACACTTCAATCAGGGTACTACTCGCTTTGGTGGCCATGTATGATTTGGAGCTTGAATAGCTTGATGTGAAGATTGCATTTCTTCATGGTGACTTGGGGGAACAGATTTACATGGAGCCGCCTGAAGGTTTTAAGGTGCGGGAAAAAGAATATCATGTTTATTTACTTAAGAGGTGGCTTTATGGTCTTAAGCAATCTCCTAGACAATGGTACAAGCGTTTTGATTCTCACATGATGAAGATTAGCTACACAAGAAGTGAGTTGATAGTTGTGTTTATTATAAAGTATCAAGTGATAATTCTATTATTTTGTTGATGTTTTATGTTGATGATACACTCATTGCTGCAAAGAACAAACATGATAAAGTCCCTTTGAAGTTTTTGTTGAGTGTTGAATTTGAGATGAAGGATCTTAATATTATTAAGAAGATCCTTGGCATGGAAATCCTTAGAGATAGAAATGCAGGTAAACTTTGAGTAACTCAGAAGAGGTCTATTGAAAATGTGCTAGAGCGTTTCAATATGGAAAAGGCTAAGCCGGTTAGCACAATGTTAACTAGCTACTTCAAGTTATCTAAAATGGAGTGTCCTACAACACATGAGGAGGTGGAGCAGATGTCTCAGGTCCCTTATGCTAGCGCAGTTGGGAGTCTCATGTATGCTATAGTTTCTAGCAGGCCAGATTTGTCTCATGCAGTCAGTGTTGTTAGCAGATACATGAGTAATCCAGGGAATGAGCATTGGAATGCAATTAAGTGGATCTTCATATATTTGAGCAAGACTAAAGATATAAGTGTCATGTTCAGTGGCAAGGGAAGTTCCACAGAATTGGCAAGTTATATTGATTCTGACTATGTTGGTGATTTAGATAAAAGGAGATCTACTATACGGAATGTATTTACATTGGATGGTGGACCTATATCATAGAGGACGATGCTTCAGTCTACAGTTGCATTGTCCACTACAGAGGCAGAGTACATGGCGGCAGTTGAAGGTGCCAAGGAAGGAGTCTGGTTGGCTAGATTGGTTCGAGAGTTGGGTTTGGAGCAAGGAGGTACAATGTTACATTGTGATAGTCAGAGTGTCATACATCTTGCAAAGAATCAGGTGTTTCATGCAAGGATAAAGCATATTGCTGTAAGATTTTACAAGATCAGGGAGCTTGTGTCAGAGGGTAGTATTCACTTGAGAAAAATTCATACAGATTTCAATCCTGCAGATATATTTACCAAGCCAGTTACTACAGAGAAGTTTGAGTTCTATATGGACTTGATTAATATTACTCACTGTTGAAGATGAGGGATGCACCAAATATGTGCGGATTTGTACCTCTTATAAGGTAAGGGGATGAAGACATCTACAGGTTATCGTTACAGGATGCTCGACAAAATTGAAGCCAAGGTGGAGATTGTTGATGCACGATGTCTTATATTCTATCACAGTTTAATCTAGGGAGTACTGATGCAATGCCTCGACAGGCAGGATGGCAGTCCCGCTAGCCGGTTAGCGGGCCGTGGAAATTGTAGGGGGGCAGGAGGCCCCCTGCATAGTAGGGAGTGTTGACACTCAAATTTTTTATTTGAGGACAATTGTGTACTTTCTGTATTAGGGTTTTTCGCTATATATTTGTAGCGAGGGTTTCTTTCTCCGTAATGCAAGAAATACTGAGAGGTGTGAGAGACGAGCACTATAACCCTATTATCTATTGATAGTGAAGAAGGATCTCATCTCACCGGGGACGTAGGAAATCTTGTCGAACCTCGTAAATCTGTGTGCATTGCTTGTTCTTGTTTTTTTCCATTATCTTCTGCGTCATTTTAGGGTTGCGTTTGTATAGGTTTTAGTGGCGTTTTTTATCCTCCGGATTGGAGGAGTTTCATGGGATACAGGATTGGCATTTGACGAAACCCTCATTGCAAAACCCCTAACCTTAGCTCGAGAAGTTGGTGGTTTTGGGGTGGAGAAGTGGAGATTCAAATGAGGCCATTGTTGGGAGGTTAGAAATGAATGGAATGAAGTGAATGAAAGGGAATTGGGTTTTCCGCCATTGACAAGAGATGATGCTCTGGTTAGAGAAATGTCCATGGTTAAAATTTTGGGTAAGGTGAGAGAAGTTTGAGAGTTGCAGGTTTAGGTGGAGAAGAGGGAGAGGGGTTTTTTGGTTGTCGACGGAGAGGACCTGTACTAGTGTCCTATTTAATGAGAGAAGTAGGACAGGTATTTTCTATGAAATGACAAAAATATCCTGTTTTGTTTGGTAAATTTGCTGAAATGGCCTTCAATTGTGGTGCAATTTCAATTATTCGGTTCGATTTTGGTTTGGTTTAAGATACAAGTGGAGAAATCAAAACCGAATCAAACGAAGCATAGGAGCATGTTTTATAAGAAAAAAAAAATATGAATTGGTTTGATTTTGGCTTTTTTAATTCGATTTCATATTAAGTTTAGGTCATTTTTTAGGTGATTCAACTAATTCTTTATATCTTTGCCAACAACAAAAACCTCTTATTTATTAGGGTTATAGACTCGTAATCTACCAAATTTTTTTCAAACATTAAAAAAGAGACACATTATTCACCAAAAAAGAAAGAAAAGAGAAAAACTTTTGGCATCTAACAATGCAAACATTCAATGAGTACCTAAACTTCACCGTACATACTGAAAACTTAAAATTAGAAATTTCAATTAGTACCTAAACTTCACCTTTACATGCCGAAAACTTCGCCATATAGAATATTTCTCTTATGTCGTTCGATGAAGCAAACTTCCAACCCTCATCCCTTGAACTGCCCACATTACGTCTAAATGGAGAAAGGCATTCAACAATTTTTTTTTTTTTCCTAACGACGGATATCCAGGCCTTCAGCCTGACTAATCCTGCGGACCCATACTGATCTCACAACTGCATAGACCAGGTCATACCGGAATTGAATGAGAACCATTCAACTTTCACTGACAGCAGTGAAGAGTACTAAACACCACTGTGTGAGTAACCCAAGGTGTGCCTAGTGGGAGAAAGGCATTCGACAAACTATTGTGGAGGATTAGGCATTGTAGTTCTACACCAATAACAAACTGTAGGAAATAAAAGAATCTCACCACCTGGTGAAAGAATATTTTGTCTATTTTTATTTGAAGCTTAAAATGAAAAAAAAATTAGTAAGTTAAACTTCAGCTATATATACCTAAATTCTCTGGGTTATCCACTAAGGCAAACTCTCAACCCTCTTCCCTAGCCTTACAAAATGCCTACATTAGCCCTGAACAGGAGAAAGCAAAAAATCAAGGAGTCAACAACAGTAAAATATTAAGCAAGACAAGTGTAGATATTGACTCAAAGTTGAGCCAGAAACCTGCCTTTATATGGGGTGAGTTTGTGTATGAGAGAGAGAGAGATATCTAATTCAAATTTTATTTAATTTTAGATAATCAATCCTCATCATAATTAGTAAATCCCGATATTAAAAACAAAAATGGTGATATGCATAACTATACAACCCTAAATGCATTTTTTGTGTTATAGTTTAGTTAGAGTTTAATTTTATAGACTTAAAACATTGAATTTCACACCACAAAAACACAATTAGTAGTTGGTTTTAGTTTGAATAGTTGAGGAAAAAATAAATACTTGGTAAACCTTATGATTGAGTTTTCAGAATTCAACGTCTAGATAATCCAAATGTCCTATCAAAAAAAAAAAAGATAATCCAAATGGTTCCTATCTATCCAATCGTTAGAATTGCCACTTGAGCCCTCCCGCCCCTCTTAATTTAACATTTGAAAACTTAAAGGAAAAAGGCCCTTCAATAATAAACCATCGTTGAAAACTTCATTTAGATCATGAAATTTGTACATGGATGGGCCAAGGACCGAAGGAGTGCACTATTTGTTCAATACTCAGATTGATCGAAATAGATCATTCCATTGCTCAAAAACGAAGTTGTATAATTAGTAAGTTTGTTTTGCCACGGCCATGGAATTAGATTCTTCCCACATTATATTCATATATTTTATGTATTATTTTTTTATAAGGGGGAATTGCCTATTGTACTATTTTGTATTGGTGGGGAAAAGATCTGGTCGCATGGCCCTTACCTCTGAAACACAAAAAATCCACCTCCTATTGATGCCCCTGTGTTGGCCACCGTTCTAGTGCAAGGGCCAAGTGATCAGGTAGTGGTCTTTCCCCTTTGTCTACACTATAGAATATGTGGCATATAAATTTTCTTCCCTTATACATGTATTTGTATGTAAGTTGCTTAATTAAAACAAGGGTAAGAGAACCCTATCCACTTGCACGACAATTGTGTTAGTGTGCAGACCATTGAGAGGGCTCGCCGAGGCATCTGGGTAGAGGAGCACTGTGTTCTTTTCATACTCACCTGTGTTGAATGTAGAGATATGCAATCCGATAGGAAGAACTAAGGTAGGCCACACTCCCAGACAGAAAACCATTTCCCTGTAGAACAATAACCTCCTTTTGATTGTCGCATGTCTCATTCTCCAAAGCTCTTTTAAATCAGGAGTAGAGGAGGGCTTTCAAAATAATTTGAATATTTATTTGTCATTATGTCATTGTCAAGAATTGTCATTGGTTTTTATATTTTTCAAATAAACATGTAAAATAATAGGATTTTAAAAAATAAATAAAGAAATAAAGGCAAAATAGTAGGATATTACTATTAGAACTTAGAAGAAGAAGAAAAAAAAAAAAAAGAGAGAGAGATTACAAATTATTGACATATTAATAAGCATTGTCAATAAGAAAATCGTTAATAGCGATTTAAAAAAAATAAATTAATTAAATAATTCTAGTGTTAGCTGAGGTACTATTTTACTGTACTTTAAGGAATAACATATGAAAGGTATGCTTCGGAATCCAACCAACATAAATGTTGAGTAATTGGCACAACAACTAGTAACTTAAATATAATTTTACCGACATAAATGCTGAGTTATTTACTCAACTAGTAACTTAAATATAATTTTATAGAGTCAACAATATATTAGAATATAAGAGAAAAAAAAAATTACCAACTGCTAATGTGTGTAGAATTTGTAATATAAATTAACTACAACATGTGCACTTACAGAGTTCAAGAAAAGCAACACTTCAGATGAATGCAAGGAATACCATAACATAACTAAATATGACTTAGAAAACATAACCTTTTTATAGGTCATACAAAGTGCATGTGCATTTAAAGAGTTCAACAAAAGCAACACTTATGGATAGCATAGGGGAGATATGGAGTGATTAAGAGGGACTAGATCTATTACTTTCTAATGTAATACCTCGTCGTTGTCATCTTGAAGTGTTATCCCTCTTTTTTTGAATGTCTATAATTTTTTATTTATACCATATTTTTATCTCAGGTCTAATAATAAAGTTATATTATTAATGCGTGGGATAGTCTATATAGCTATGAAAAAAAAAAATTCACATCCTAAACCTCAACTAAAACATTGATGTTTAAGTCACATTTCTCTTTAATAGAATTTTTTTCTATAAAAAAAAAAATACTTCAAATAAATGCAAGCAATACCATACTACAATTAATTATTATTTCAAAATGAGAAAAAGCTGGGCGCACTATTTGGATGCGTAGTCTATATGGCACTCTCCTCCCTTTTTGTAAATGATCCCATACCTCTTGCATCCCTCATTCTCTCTCACTCTCAATTGATTGAACCGGAAACTAGCGGCATGCCCCACCCCCTCCCAAAAGTATAACTTGAAAAGAAAAATACCCCCTTTTATATGCAAAGAAAAAGTTGACCATTTTTAAGTGTGCCTGTTTGTGTTGGTACTGTACACATCACTCTTTTCGTATAGTTTCTAAGGCTTCATTTTTTGGTCCCTGAAGCTGCGCTTGGAAAAGTAATCTTCTCTATATATATGTGTAATTTAATTTCAAAATAGGAAAGTGTTTACGGGGTGGCTGGGGGAGCATAGCCATGCAGAGGAAGTGTACAAGCAATCATTAAGAGAAACTTTATTTTGCTTTTCATGGGGAGTGAGAATGTCATTTTGGCCCCCATAAGTCTGACGAAGGGGCGACATTCTCCCGCAAAATATATCTTCCCTTTCAAATTCATGTTGAATTTGAAATTTGAACATGGATAAATTCAAACTATAGTTAGGCTACGTTTGAATTGAAATGACGTTTCATGTAAAAAACGAAAATTTCAGTTTCCGTGCGAAAATATCTTTTTTTTTTTTTTTTTTTTTTTTTTTGGGGGGGTGGGGTGGAACGAAACTACAACGATGGAACTACCTTTTGTTGTTCCGTAAATTCTCTTTTGTTTCACTGTTTGTTCCAAAAAAGACGAAACACACCATAAAAGTACCGAACGCTTTATTCCGTTACCAAATGCAGCCTTAGTTAAAATGGTTCGATACGGACATGTTTTAAACGGCTTAGAAAACTTGAATGGAATGGTAAAAAAAAGTCAATATTTAAAACAGAGGTAAAAAGCCGAAAAACGCATGGTATGCTTTTTAAACTTTTAGATTTGAAAAATACGGAACTAAAAAATGGAAAAAAAAATACATACATAAATAAATAAAAAAAATCATTGCTTAAATCCATGCAATCAATGCTAATAACCTCTAAGGGAAAAAAAAACATACAAACTAAAAACCAACCAATTTTAATGGTACAATAAAAAGCTATTGTGGCCTCAATCCAATTCTGGAATAGAGGTAATTGAAAAAACGAACAATTTTATAGAACAAATGGATTTTTTTCTTGAGATTTAATATCTAACACTTATAAAAAAAATAAATAAATAAATAAATAAAAATAACAAATCCTGGGGTTAAGACTTAAGCCAATATCACAAATTTATAGTATTTAATTCCTTTCATTAATGGATACCCATTTTCAGGTTTTAAACTTCACAAAGGGAATAGAGAAAGAAGCGGAGAGGACATCCAAGGGGTGGAGTTTTTGGTAGTGCAAAGGGTGGATGACTGATATGACATTAGGTGTTAACATCTTAGCTACATAATAGTGAAGTAAGCCTATAATTAATATGATTAAAACATGAGATAATTTATATGGTCCAAACGTATTAAATAGGTTAGTTTTGTTATTCAATGGCCTTTTGGGCCGATTTTATGTAACACGTGTTTTTTTAATCAGCCCATTTAAAGAAACTAAAAAATAAAAGAAAAGACCCAATTCAGTTGGGGTATGGACCAACCCAAACCTGATTTGGATTTTATTATAACCTTTCTTCAAAGAAGCCATCTTCCCCTAAAATTATAGTTTTGCCCCTATTTATTGGTGGGCTTTATGTAATGGACATGTGTAATGTATGGGATTGCTATGCAGATGGATTTCAGGATGCATTGGATATATTTAATTGATTTATTTTATATGTTATATTATTATTTTAATGTATTTTGGCATGTATGTATGTGTATGTTAATGTAGACATCAAATTTTGTCATCTCCCGGCAATGGTGACACTAAGAAGAATTATGCACTGGATGTTATATATTTAAAAAAATTTTGAACTTAAGGTGAAAATTATCATTTTACCATTATGAACTTTAAATAAAAAATATCTATAGAAATAGATTTTGACCTTGTGGATTAGTGTTTTTTATTCCCTCGAGTTGGACACTATATTTTAGTGCGAGAACAATGCAAATTAGCCCCCCAATTCTCTATTTTTATTGTATGATCAAGGTTCCTGTTTTTCATGTATATTTGTCAGGGTTCTCAGCCGAGATTGCATCAGTGTCTTACATCACTAGATAGTGCTCGGAATACGTCGAATTTCAACCAATGGTTTGAAAGATATGACCTTCAAAATTTAATAAAAAAATTAAGATTTAAATTCCATTTCAAGCAATCTGGGATTGCCATGTGGCGCTCAACATCGTTTGCTTAAAAGACTTATTTTTTAGTTCTAAATTGGAAACCAAAAGAAGTCTTCATCATTCCCTCGGTTATAAATAGAGTCCCCTCCCACTTCACAAGGAAAGGAGAAAATTTCGGAGAAAGAATAACACATTAAGGTTTTGGCTAATTATTCCTCTCCCAAAATAAAAAATTCCTCAAAGTTTAAATATTTATAGTATATAACTCTTCTTTGAGCTAAGAGATTAAGAAAAAATTAAGGGTTCTTAGGTTTATCTTTCCTTGGCCTTTGATTAAATCCACATAATCAGGTATTTTTCTCTCCTTTATATTATTTAAGTAGTAAATTAGCTGGTCAATGATTTAAATTACAATGTTAACAATGTTAGATTATAGATTGGCCAATGCAATATTAAAGTAAATTCTAGATTATCTTATTTTGATTAGATCATAACATAATTTAGTTTGAATTAATTATTAATTTGGTTTGGGTGGATTAAATGTCATTTTTGTAGTTAATTAATTAATTTCAATTTTTTATTCCTAATGTAATTATGGTTTAAGATTAAATAATTAGGGAACTCTAATCCCATATTTATATCTTCTTCCCAAACCCAATCGCCAATTAGCCACTCTCCTCCCTTGGCTGAAATCCTTTCCATCACTCTCTTCTTCTCCCTTTCTCCATGGCTGCAACCTCCCTTCTCCAATCAAGATCAACCTGCCTTCTTATTTTTCTGTGGCTAAAACTCCTTTTTCTCCAACCTTCATTTCCTTCCTATCTCTCTTCTCCTTTACCAAACCCAATCTCTGCCACACTCTTCTTCCCTTAGCCGAAACCCTCACATCCTTTTATCACTATCTTTCCTTGCTTTTCTCCCATTTGTTTGGACAGTTTATTTCTGTTTTGTATGAGAGAGCAATCTCCTTCAATGATCACAGAGGCTAATCTTTGCTTCCGCCACATAAGCAAAAACCGATCCCAAATGCTCAGCAAAACCTGTGATAAACTTCCCATTAGAATCATGAAGCACTCCACTAATTCCAGTTGGTCCTGGAGATCCAAGAGCAGAACCGTCCACATTAAACTTGGAGAACTGCATAGGAGGACTTCTCCATTTAATATGAATAGTTTGCTTTAAAGAGTAGCTCGGGAAGAATTCATCCAATATTTCTCCAGCGAGAAAAATACTTTGTTGAGCGACAATGGATGCAAGAAGAATAATACGATGAAAGGATGCTTCATGAAAAGCCAACCAAATGTTTCAAATCACACATGCCATTAATGAAATATTCCAACGCTGCTTTTAAGAGCCTCCTCTATATGAAAAGAAATTGAGAAACCCAATCTGATGAGGATGAAAAGGAGGAAAGATATGTGTAGACACTCATTTTTGTCACCCTCCCCTAGTTATGATGATTTATAGGATATGGATACGAACTCCACTGTTGATCAACAAAGGAGTTGGCCTTATAGAGCAACCCGGACCATGACTCGAACACCTAGTCCCCATCCAAAAGCCTTAGGGGGTGTTTGGTTCGGTAAATCAAATGGTGTATGTATCGGATATGAAAGTCAATCTTTTGATAGACATTCTTCTGAATTATGTTTCTTTATAAAAAATTGTTTGGTTGCCTTGAGGCTAGTACATGTTTCTTGCGGGTTGAGATATTGGCTTCCGTAGAGAACGTCTATCCACTTTCTCCTTTTATACTAGGTGGTAAAAATGTTTTCAAATCTGAGTTAAAGTGTTGAGGTAAACTCAGATTTGAAACACATCCTTTATAATATGGTAATTCATGGAAAGTAGGATGCTCACTTATGAGGGTCATCCTAGTGGAACCAAACAACTCAAAAAATTAAGAATTATCATTCTAAAGAATGTCATCCCAAAGATTTACCGAACCAAACACCCCCTTAAACTCTAAAGCCAAGCCCAAAACCTTAACCCGTACAGGTCCAATCTTAAGGGGTTCAATTGTAATGTATAATATGTTGAGAAATCAAGTATGAGAACTCTCCAAAAGTGCGAGAATGGTATTAAGAAGGATTGAAAAACGCCCCCAGGATGCAGTAGGGTAAAGACCCTTCCTTATGAGTCCCTAATCAATTAAAGCAAAAAAAGAGGCTTAGTACCCATACTGATGAATAGCACTTGGAAATACGATTTCAGCAATGTATGGTATGCCAAAATCGAACCACTAGATCTCCTAGGATCACATATGGAAGTCAGAAATCTTGTCGAGGGTCAGATCAGTATCAGATTGATTATGGGAATATTCATTTTTTTTGCGACCCCAAAAAGTGGCATGGTTGCGAAATTCTTGAAATAGTTGTAGCCCCAAAAGTAGCAGCCCTACCCTGTTTTGGCCAAAAGAGGCGGCCGCACAAAAATACGCCCTTTTTGGGTCTGAAAATCTACAAAAATAGGACTATTCACTCATTGCAAAGAGAAAAATCTTCACCTACCCTTCCCCTAGTGAGCTACACACTTTCCAAGTGTCCGAAGGCATAGAAAGAACCCTCCAGCCTCTATTTTGTCCAAATTTCAGCATTTACAAGCCAAACCCCTGCCAAAATACTCGTCAGTCCAATCGCCTCAATTTTCTATCAAAACCCAAAAAATCCCAAAAATCTAGGAAAATCCCCCAACCTTCAAGAATGCCTTTGAGAGTCATTCCCCCTCTAGATTCTTCTATATTCTATCCCAGAACCTCATGATTTTGTTTCATAATGACATTGTCATTACAAAATGATGCTTTCTTGGCAGTGTGGAACATGGATTAGCATTATGTCATTCCTATAAGTGATCCCCCATCCAAGATTGGAAGAAGTGCTATATAAGGACTTCGAGATAAAATATAATATGTTCAAAATTTCCAAAAGAGTCATGAAGAATTGCGAGAAGTTCGGACTGTGAAGAAAGAAGGCTAATGATCAAGATCACTTCCGTCTGAGTCAGGAGAACACTCAATAGAGATCGTGTCCACAACAACAGGGGCCCACCCCTCTCGACCTGAAATCTCTCAAACTCAGTAGGCAAGATTTAGATTTTCAACTTACATATGGTAGTGTACATAGTAGTATAACAATAACATGGCGATGCATGCGGTATAAGATTATGTATGGAAGAATATTCGTTTTCAAAGCATCTAGTAGGAAGACCGATTTTACCAGGCAGAGTGGGTACCTAACACCTTCCCAGCTCCATAACCTGACACTTATTCATATCTCTGGACCAGACCAATCTTGTGGGGCCATCTCCTATGGATTGGGCTCGCCCATCGGGTCCTAGGCTCTAACCCTAGGTGGAGACTTCAAATTTTATGTTTCTCAATCCTCGATATTAGCATGCGTTAATTACACTGCCATCCCCTGTAGTTTGCCATATTGTTATAACCATCCCCTGCAGTTCTGACAATTACTCTGTACCCCTTACAATTGAAAGTGTTAAGTTACAAAATAGAAAAGATAATTATACCCTTTTCCCTAAGACACTCTTCTTCTTCGTTGAGAGGGTTTTGAAACCAAGGCTAAGACACCGACTACTTGCATCGAATGTTCTCCCTAGCCCCATTCCCTTTTCTTCTTCATTTTCATTCATAGTTGAGTTCATTGGTGGCCAGAAAGTGAGCGAATCTCCTTACACTTCTCAATTTTTGCTGACCAGCGATGGGATTTGGGAACATAAGCTTTTACAGGAGAAGGGATTAACGAACCTTGAGGACAGATTCTCTTGGAGCTGGTTTTTTCTAGAGTTCTTCATGGAAGATTCATCCATGTTGCTATCTAGATCTCTTTATTGCGAAATATGGAGATAAATGGTTGGTTTTCATTTACATTCTGAAAAGCATATCCTTATGTGGTTGTCCATAAGTTATGGAGAGAAATGGAGATTCATCCATGTCGCTATCCATATCCTTATGTGGTTGTTGATCTTCTTCACATATGGAGAGAAATGGTTGGTTTTCATTTACATTCTCCATGGTTTGGATTTGGAAGAATGGGCAATTAAGCTTGATTTTATAGGATAGATATCAATTAAGCATAAGGATGTGAAGATTGCTGCTCCGCCTAAGTACTAAAGCTTATTGGATTCCACACATAACTCCATGGAGAAATGTTTAAGTCCATTAATGGGTTCAATGTTTGCTTCTTCAGGAAAAAAAAGAAACATTCCCTTGTTCGTTGGAGGAGAAGATGTGATCGCAGATGATTCTTTCACCGTAGAAGCACGATTTCACTACAATCTTGATGGCATTGAGCCAGCTCTTGATCTTGATCTCGACGACCTCCCATTCTATCTTAGGGATCTTTGAAGAGGTGAGATGCTCCACTCCGAGCTTAAAGAGAGCCTCATCGATGATGGACTTTCTGATGATCTTACAGATCTTGACGCACTCTTTTTCATAGCCGGATGAGATTATACACTTAACGATGGCGTTGATGTTGAACATGGCCTGGGTGGAGAACTGCTCGACCTCGAAGATGGATTTGTCGACGTTCTATATCTCGTCCTCAGGGCTGGTTTCATCATCGAAGATGCTGGATAGAGCAGAGACTGATTCGGGGTCGAGGTGATCGCTATTGGAGGAAAGAATCTGGTAAAACTCCTTCTTAAGATGCTTCATAGCGACCAACATATTAAGACAAATTAGGTAGCTACAATATTGCAAGTTAGGGTTTTTCGGAGGATTAGGAAGAAGGGGTATGATGATTGGGTTTGGGAAGGAAGGGTATAATAGGAAGTTCATAGCCCTGTAAGGGTATTTGATCTTTAAAAAAAAATTCTATTAAGCCACGTCATAACATAACAGTTTCTCACTAACGGAGTTGATAAACCATTAACTATAAGGGGTACAACGTAATTGTTAGAACTGCAAGGGATGGTTATAACAATATGGCAAATTACAGGGGACGGAGTGTAATTATTCATTTTATAATTTATCCTAAGGGAAGAGAGCCTCTGCGAAATAGGCCCCATGTATCTTCAAGGGGGGATGCAGTGGTGTAGGGCCTGAGGATGTGCGTGAGAAGGGCCGAACTTCGGCCACTACCCTTATAGTGGCAACTTCACTAGGTGATGTCAGACCTCCAATACTAGATACTACTAATAAATGCAGGAATATCAATTGTTTAAAAAACATATTTGGTTAACCCATATTTGTAATTATATGTACTAACCACATCATGCATCCTGCTCGAAGTGAAATCATCTAATAAGGGTACTCCTTGTCGTGCCAGCACCCCTAGGGGATGTCTGTGTACGATATACCAAGTACTCTAAGACCATATGATAGTCGCTTCCTATACAAGAATGCTTGGAATGCTATCACATGGTGAGGATGTCCATTATTGTGCCAGCACCCCCAAAGAGTTTCGTGCACTTTATGTCATTTTGGGATCGATCAACAACAATTCTTGCATTACACTTATGCACACACCCACAACATGGTTCCATCCACCCCCGTGGCTACTTGTCTAATCTCGGGTCTAGTCACGAGTAATAAGCCCCCTTAATACAGTACTTTCACATATATCAAAAGGATCATGTACCTTGAGTATATAGATCATGTCAAGGTTAGTCAGTTATGTCCTATTGCATTTACTATATCTTCTCATTATGTAGGAAATAGATGGAAACAATAAGGGACGCCACAAACTAACTTATAGAAATTGTTTGCGGTCTAAATCAGAATCTTCTTATAATGTATTTTGATCATCGGGAAAAATTTTCATAAATGGGTTTCGATTAAAGATTCCCTTTGCTTTCAATGCTAAGAATGTAGTTTCCATGATCCGATATGCATAACTCTGGGGTGATTCCCACTAAGTTGTGCATAACACTAGATCACTAATGAGACCCGTTTGGTAAGTTCGAAAAGAAAGATCAAGTGGGAAAGATTAAGAAAAGTGGTACCTAATGATGTAAAATACTATATAAGGATATTCTCGTTTAGGCCATCTTGTCTGTTTCCCACTCCATGATATGGATTTAACCAAGAATCCAGATTTTGGTTAAACCCTTATCATCCTGCGAACTAACTTTGTATGAATCATTTGTTTGTATAGGCAAAGTAATAGATAACAAAAAAAGAGAGGTCCTAAAATAAGCCATTTTTGTGGGACAGGATTAATTCCACGCTTGAAAGATTTCGCACCGTCCGTGTGGACTCATCAGGCTAACCAGTTGACTCATCTAAGTACAATGCCATCCGCGTCAACTCTTCAAAAGTGTCTCTCCTTAGACACTCAACACCTGATTAGAATGGAATCAATTTCGAGGGACCCAGTTACTAATGATGCACCCGAGCCAGCTTGGTCCATCCAATGGAAGTAATGCAGGATGAAATGGCCAAGCTCAAGCAAGGAATGGCATATATAATGCATATGATCCAGAACCAACTTAGGACTGACTCGGTTCCAATTGTAGGGTGACATATGATGAGGACCAACCAAGAACTAATTTGGTCCCAACTATGTGAGAACAAGGGCAGAGTAGGCCTGCACCCCTCGAGGAGGCTCCACCATACCAAGGGTTCCCCCTAGATTTGTGATCGATGAGGAAGAAGAAGAATTTGTTGCTCATGTTCAAACCGAACCTCCAAAAACAGAATGAGAAAAGAAAACAAGGGAGCATTTGGAGAAATTAGAAAATATGAGTCGGGTTGGCAAGAGTCAAGAGAGGAAAGCCACAGAACCTAGTGAAATAAGTCTATGGTAAGGATCCTCGTGAAGTTCAAATAGCAAACTGATAGGTTTGATGGTTGGAGCACCCAAAGCCCACTTGAAAGTCTTCGTGAATGTTGCCAAATCATGGCAGCTCACAGACAAACAAATGAGCTAGGCTTTCATGTTGACTTTGTCAATACCAGGATTGAGATGGGTTACGCAATTGGAACCCATATAGACTCAAAATTGAGCAGCAATGGTACGAGCCTTCTCCAAGCAATACTCCTAAAGCACAAAAGTAAATGTGAAGTGGTGAGAGTTGGAGATCTTAAGGCAACAACCAAAGGAAGGGTTCACGGCATTTTTGATGTGGTTTCGTAATAAGGCAGCAAAAATGGTAGATTGCCCATCAGAGGCGAAGCGAGTAGAGATGTTTATTGAAAATCTTTCTAAACCATACTATAATGTCCTTTACTATTAACACTTGCAGACGTTTGACACGTTGATAGCCACACGAACGTGTGTCGAAAACAAACTACTAAGATATGCAAAATACCAAGGGGTTTCTCAGGATTCCGAAAAGAATGTGAGGGTTAGGTGAGGTTAAGGCTAGAGGTGAATATGGGGAATGTAGTTCAATAGAAAACAACATCAACAATAGTTTCCCGCCCTCAACCATTTATAATAAAACCAGATTCTCCTGCCCAAAAAGTTCCTCGTCTAAAGAGGCAATTCATGAATTTAGGAATGCCATTGACCACTGTGTACGAGAAATTGAAGAAGCAGGGTCTCTTGGGGACAATCGCTCCGAGAGTCATTAGTAATCCTTTGCCATCCTGGTATAGGGATCATGAGCTTTGTTCCTACCATAATCAGAAGGACCACACAATAGAAAGGTGCATTAGCCTACAACATGCGGTCCAAGATTTGGTAGATAATGAGATCATTAAAGTAATGGTTAACCAGTCACCTAATGTCTCCACTAATTCAGTCTCAAACTATGGGACGATTAATATGTTGGCCAATGATTCTCAAGATTTTGAGATCCAACTCTTTGATCAAACTCATCTTATCAGGATTATACAGAAGTTTCATATCCGCAGGATGCTTGAATGGAGAGAAAAGTAGTTTCTCTTATGAATATTCTCCATGATGTTATGGTGATGCAAAGATGTTCCAAAGGTGCTTTGGCATCTATAGTGAAGTCAAACAGAGCGTTGGGACTATAGGCATTGTTAGAATCAATGTGAATAAGGTTTAGAGATATTACAGAGGCATCTAGGCTTGGAGGCTGACATTGATTTTTGGGCATGAAACTATTAAGAAGACAAATTGCTATCTCACTCCACAAGACCAAGATGAAGAAGAGTAAAGACTTAGAGGATAGAGAGTCTAGAGACTAGAGACCCTGTTCTTATCCTTGAGGATGAAGTCCACAGAAAGCTTGAAATAAAATTGGTCTTTGTGGAGTGTGTTGGCATCAAAATTTAAAATTTACACCTAGTGACATGGCAAAGGCAGTTTGGGTGTAAAAGAAGAATACGTGGGCTGACCGTATCGGTTCATTACCTATAGGTGATGCAACACCAGCACACAAGGGCGGTTAAGGCACTTGCAGAAAAGTGGTATCAACAGGACATGTGGCAATGGCATATTGGAGCACCACTTCATAGGAGAATTGGGTGGATAACGTGCGTGATGGGGCGGTTAACTGACCAAGAAATTCAAATGATTTTATAAGCAAGAGTTGATTTTCCTGGGAGGGGAGACAGTTTGCCGTTGAAACAATAGCTTTAAATTTGCTTCTATGCCTATTTCCTTTTGGTCCCAAAAAAAAAAAAAATTGTTGAGAATTTTGGTAAACATAAAATTGTAACACAGTAACAATCCAAGGATTAAAGTATCGGTATCGGTCTCCGTATCGATCTACCAAAATTAAGATACATATCGGAGGGTATCGTATCGTATCGGAGATACTCTAAGATACACTAAATAAACGTATATAAATGGCTATGAAACACATTTTTAAACACTTTTGCATAAAAAATTTGTTAAAAAAAGCTATTGTTAACATGTATTATGCATAAACACTAAATTGAGGGTATCGCACTAAGAATTCAAGGTTTGTAGTTGTCCCATAAATGTAAAATCCTTATTCTCAACCTTGATTTCCACTTTAGTTAGAGAGAAATATGGCCGGAAACAACTTTGGAACAAAAACCCCTCAAAAAACTGTGTTTTCTGAAAAAATACCCATCTTGATCATTATATGACCGTAGCGCATTGTATTGGTATGTATCGGTGAGTACCAATATTCACCGATACATACCGATACTCACCAATACGTACTGATCGATACATACCGATACTCACCGATACATACTGATACAATCCGAAACGTATATTTCACCTCGATTTTATATTTTCTATAGAGTTAATTCGTATCGATAGTGTATTGGTGCATATCGGTATGTATCGTAGGATATATATCGATACGAAAGGATTTTAAAAATTCCATGTATCGTATCAGTGTGTATCGTATCGGTCGGTTAAATTTAAGATACGTATCAGAGGGTATCATATCGGTATCGGAGATACTTTAAACCATGAGTAACACAGGAAATAAAACAAAACATAGTAGTAAATTTTATGCACATTTTCACATGCATGCTAACAATAATCTAGGGAGTGTCAACAATGAAATCATATTAGAAACCCACTTCAAAAAACTACGGGATGGGCCATTTCGAGAGAACCCTTGGAGAGTCAAGATGGATTGAAAAGTGATGAAATAAGAAAGTTCTATGTTGAACACATTGTTGTATAGCTCTTCCCTTACCACTGCCAACCATGGTTTAAAGTATCGGTCTGTATTGTATCATATCAGCCGATATCTATGGGCATCGATCTATATCGATACGATACGGACCGATACAATACACTATTTTTAAAAACAAAGTGTATCCTTACATATCAATACGATAAGCACCGATACACACCGATATGAATTGATACTTAAGATACGTATCTATAGAACCCATTTCACTTTCAAAATAGAGCATGTTCTTCTGGCTGGTAGTACTTCAATTTCCAAAATTTGAAACACAGCTGCACAATCGATCTCCCTTTCATTTCTTGAATTTGGGGCTTTGAATTATTGATAGAAAACGATTCAATATCTATAATCAAACTGATGTTTAGAGGAATGAAGATTTTTTAGGGAGTTGCCAAAGGAAAATCTGGCGGGGATCGCACAGGGTAAGGGCAGGGTGGGCCGGGCTAGGGGTACTCTAATGCAGTTATTGGATTTCCCCCACCCTTTTAAGTTTCTGTCATGCTTCGTTGTCTCCATGAGCCACCGCCTTGCCCCAAAGCATCTTCTGCCCATGTCATAGAAAACAGGCAGTGGACTTCGAGGGCGGCGAACTCTGGCTCAGGGAGTTTGCCGACTTCTTCCGTATCCTGCTCTTTGGTTGGAACAGGGGAGCCAATGTTTCCTTCCATGCGAGGTTGAGGGTGCTGGATTTGGATCTTGTGTGGAGTGATATTGAGCAGGAAGGTAAGGGTGGAATGTGTAGTGGGGGTTTGAGTGTGGTGCATGGAGAGGGGGGAATTCCGGGGAAAGATAACACAGGAGTGGCTTTTGTTGGGGACTGGCGGGGTTACAGGGACAGCAGGTTGCAGAGGGAGAGGAGGAAGAAGTGGGGGTGTGAGTCTTGAGACAGCACAGGGAAGAGAATGTGGTGTGGG
>NW_024870534.1:201833-220942 GCF_013358625.1 Macadamia integrifolia | reverse complement strand
GGGTGGAGGGTTTGAGGGAGGAACAAGGGGTGGATGATTGTGCGGGGCTGGCCGGAGGCAGTGACCGTAATGGTGTTGGTGATTGGGCTATAATTGGAAATATGGAAAGAGGTATCCTAAATACAATTTCACAAATGGTGGGTGCCCAATATACAATTTCTCGAAACGTTGGGCACCCCAAGTGTCAGTCACCCGATATAAATATATGGAAGTGAATAAAGTGACAAGTTTGGGTTAACTAGATAGACTGATCCAACAGCCTGATTCATGTGTGAGCTCCACCCCCCCCCCCCCCCCCTTTTTTTTCCCCCTAGTTTTTTACAATAGGTTGTGGGAACCGATCAAGCCATTAGTTCACAGGTCAGCTCACCAAAATAGATCACCTCTTGAAATTTCCTTTAAAACATATCACAATGATAACAGTCTAGATACCCCATCAAATGACATGGATGACAAGTATGAAATTCATACCCAACAGAATTTTTAATCTACTATTTCTTTTTTTAGATGAAATATAACCATAGATCTTTGAATACCATTCTGGAAGCTTGTCGTCTCTGAGAATAGGATTTTGCCACTTCTCTATCTCTTCCTCCCACCATTTATAATCTGATAGAAATTGAAATGAAAGTCAGTTACCTTTAAGTCAAACCACCAACTTGCACACATAATTAACACTGCTTTTCGGTTCTCAGAAATGGACTGGAAATTGAGTACACCAATATTTGACACACTAAGTGCATTCTCATACAAGACTGATACTTTCCTACGAAAATTTCCAAAATGAGACATGTCATTTAAGTGAAAAACAAATTGCTACGCTCCAGGACATTATCAACTAGAACAAAATGCAAAGTTGAAGACATATCAGGGCCATAGCAAGACAGCCACAAATAGAGTTTCCCTCCCGCTTTGGGGAGGGGAAGCTGGACCTAAACATATAACCTTTATAGCTGTGATGCAGCAGGTATGTGACAGAAGAAGCCGCCATTACCTTTACCACTGTATCCCACATATCTTTGGCTGTGATTCGACTCGCATCCGAGAGTCCAAAACATGGCAAAACAGTCACATTCACATTCTGAGTCTCACAAGCAGCTATAGCAAAAGTGACTGGAGGGTTATCTTTTGAGGTCCTGCATTATCCCATACTTACTCCATAATATTTAGAAGAAGAAAAAAAAAATTCTAACCAATCTTCATAATAGAGCTATCAAGGGTTGAACACTTGCTTGTGATGAAGAAGCACACCAGAAACTCCATCTTTTCCTCTGTCAAACAAGAGAGAAACAATTGTTATCAACTTCAAAACATAGTAGAGTGAAATGTTGATGACCAATAAATATGGTATGCACTAACATGAAGGGTTCGTTCACATGATCTCCTGACAGGTGTGAGATTCTGTCAAACAAAGACATGGTGGATGAACTCCTTGTGGCATAAAGGTGGGAGAGCATTGATATAACACTTAAATCAATATGAGACAATAACCGTCAAGAAGAAGTTTACTCACTGCCCATGTCTAGAGAAGGCTGACTTTTGCCCTTTCTCTCCCAGTGTTCACCAACTACAACAGGAAGACTGCTCTCTCTCTCTCTATAGTTATGTGGTATGAAAGGTGATATTTGACGACAGGAAATCTTCAATTCTGGATTCGGTTCACCTGGAGATAAGATTACCATAATTAAAGAAATTCTCTCAAGCAAATATTAAAATGTATGGTCACAAAAAGGGTGAAACTCAAAACACTTTTTGAGTCGAGAAAATATAAAAGATGACTGAGAAAGATTACCATCATAAATTGTCCATGCCCTGGGAAATAGTGCATGATATGTAGAATGCTGACCACTCAAGTTCCAATACCCTTATCACAGGATTTCCTTAAAGAAGATGAAAACAAACTTTACACATCAAATTACCACATAGATTGTTGACCATACAAACATAACTTGAAAATCTGTAATAAATGGATGCAAGTGTTTGTGTATAAATTTAACCCTTCATTCACAATTTCACACACATGGTAGCAACTAGCAAGCACCATTTTAATGAAGTATTACATTCAGATGCATACGCACAAAAAATAAATGGGTGTATGAAATTCAGAAGCATTTATGCATAATAAATAAATGGTGTAGCAAGCACCATTTTAATGGGGTATAAGTGATTTCTGACAATCAGGTGCATAAGCACAACAAATAAATGGTGTATTACGCTTATATGAGGGCAGGCCTCAGTGCAATGGTAAGGTTGCTCCATTGAGACTTAGTGGTTTCGAGTTTGAGTCAAGAAATAGTCTCTCCGTGAAGTAGGGGTAAGGCTGCGACATGATGACCTTCCCCGGACCCAACAGTGACGGGAGCCTCCGCACGGAGAACGCCCCCTTTCTTATGCTTATATGTATCATGCATGTGTGCATGTGAAGGTAGTGTGGGACAAATAGAAGAAAAATAGAAAATATGCTCATGATCAAAACTTGAAGTTTAAAGCAATAAGCCCATCCCTATTCTATGGGTGGTACCAGTGGCACAAAGATTTTTTTTTTTTTGGGGTGTGGGGATATAGGGAAGTACAAGCACAATGCAGTCAGGAAGTAACAGTAGTTCCTAGTACACAGTACACTGGATTAATCCTCTAACTATTCTGTGAGTCCTATTCCCAAACTGTGCATCACTTATGCCCGCATGTCAGACTAGCATTTGTACAAAAGGCCTTCTTTTGAAGTGGAAGGAGATGATGCGTGATGGACTTATACATTGTTTTCTAAGAAGTGGAAGCAGCAGATGAAAGCCTCGTATTATAAAACTTACGATTTCATAGGTTCGTGTAGAGGCAACATGTTCAGAGCTAATTTTGAAATACTAAATGGCATAACTAGGTAGATCAATCTACATGCAAAACACAGCTCATCGAGTCGCCTTTCTAACACAACTCGGATCACGTCATTCCGAGTCTAGACGAAGACAATTGAAACTAAAAAGGCATAGAGAAAATTAAACAAAAAAGTGTTTTATGAGAGAAACAGGGTACGACGGATTTAAAGTTGTCATTATTGACAACTATGTGGTGATGCATAGAAACATTAGTATCTTTTTATATTTTCTTTTTCTAGATTTAGTTTTTCTTTTTTTATGATAGTTAGGCCCCAAGGAGTTCATGGCCTCTTACTTTTGAGTTGTTGGAGCAACCCTCTTGGGTTTTAGTATCTTGTTGATGTAAGAAAATAAGAAATATTATTATCTAATAGAATACCATAACACATTAGAAGTCTGCTTCACTGGGTGGGTGAAGGTGCCTAATACCTTCTTGTAAGCTGGCACGAACCCAATTTCATGGTTAGACTATGCCTCATTGGAGTAATTTTTGGAGTCATCCATAATTGTGGGTCCTAGACACCATTTAGTGGCAACTCTCTCTTTGTCCTTCGTCTATGGAGAGGAGGATGTTATTTTACAAGAAACATACCATCTTTTCCCATTGCCCTTAGCTTGTTTATATATCTAAAATTTGATTTAATGTGCATCACATTAACATCTAATAAAATCCTCTAGAAATTTTAGTTTTATGTAATTTCTGACCTTATGCAATGAAATTTGAAGAATACTTAATCTAATAACAATGCGTAACAATTGGGAAGCTTATTGTTTTTTTACTTGACGTACCAGGTGCCTAACACATTCTTGTGTCTTTAAAATGATACTCATCCAAACTCTAAGGCACCGTTTGATAACGCCCTTAGAAACGCATTTCTACGTTTTTCTGTTCTCAAAAATGAAGAAACGAGGTAAATACCATTTGGTAAACGTGTCCCATTTCTGTTGTTTTCATAATCATAAATTAAAATTTATAAGAATTTCTGGTCCAAGAAATAGTCTTTTCCCGAAACGATTTATGGACCTAAAATGTAACCCCTGCCAAATAAAAAAGAGCCCTTCCTCCTTGGAAAAAACTTCTCGACTGTTGAAACACCATGAACCATGGTACTCTTGTAGCCAACCCTCATGATCACTGAACCAGCTGCTATGAACCCTATGGAGCTGTCCTCTTGTAGAGATTCGTCCTTCGCGCAGCCTTAGATCAGTGAAAGAGTGGTTTTTTTCTTAACCCTTGAAGAGTCTATAGAAGTGGAAAAATCAGTTGTCATCTACCTCAGATTATCCTTCCAAATCCTTCATGCAAACTCAGGCAATCTAGTTGAAGCTTCGGTTCCTCTATCCGCAGGCCTATCTCTCCTCTACAAGGTAGGATCATTATCTCCCCATTTATTGAAACCCCAAAAAATTCCGTTGGAAATGTTTGAAATTCTGCCCATTTCTGTGTTTTAACCAAATAGAATGCTTAATAAAAAGTGAACCTTTGTGTTTTGATGCAGAGTCCAAGAAAGTTGTCTACGATCTTCTTCAACAAACTCCTTGCTTCTTTACTTCAATAGCAGCAATAGTGTGTGGATCGGCTGAAGGGGAGAAATCCAGAAGACTGTTGGTTCATCGCTTACTCAAGTATCAATGCCTACGAGAAACGTTTCGAGAAACAAGGTTTATCAAATACCTGAAATCCCATTCCTGTTCCCAGAAATGAGAATTTATTTTTCTGTCAAATGGTGCCTAAGTTTGCTAAGTTTGGAATCAATCTCTATCTTTAAAAAAAATAATAAAAATAAATAAAAAAAATTAAATTTATGGGTCGGAAACTCTGATCCAAGTGGCAACTCTTTCAGCCTTGTCTCCCAAGAAGACGACCTACAATAATCCCTCTCTCCATTGTGAGAGAGGACTCGGTGGACCTAAAAATCCCTTTCTTTGTGTTAACTTAAGGATAAGCAAAGCAAGTGGCAAGTTATGTAAATTCTTAACCGTATCAAGGTTATTGTTGCCACATAAAGAATAACTCCATCTTCTTATAATTCATGTGGGGTATTTTTGTTACATATACACTTAGAAGGATGAATATGCATGTTAGTTTTGAAAAGGATGGGTTTGTAGTTTTCTAAAAGCAACGAATTCTATTAATTGGAACACTTGTAAACAGCTTACTAAACAGCTAGTTTTGAATAAGATGGATTTATGGTTTTCTAAAAGCAATGATAAAGGTGTAATGGATATTTTTCTAGGAAATAAGTGGCTGGCGTTGAATTGTGTCATAGCCTTTGTAAATATTTTCTCCATTTTTTTTTTTTTTGTGGGTTACTAGGAATATTATTCTAGGTGCTCATTTGCTAGTTAAATTAGTTGTTTTCAAGTTCAATAATTGTCTCTGCTTTCGGTTAAACTATTATTATTATTATTGGAAGGCAACCCAGTCAATCTAGTGTCATCATGCCCAAATGCAGATGGACGTGAATATACCCTATGCATACGAGGCAATTGGGTCTTTTTCATGTTAGTTATGTCTAAGCATAGGGAATAGTAGACTGGCAAATTCTTTTCACCCGGTTATTATTATTCATGAGAATATTTTTTGTATGAGATATATGGGTTGCGCTAGGACGGAATAGCAATGAGAGTGCACCTAGAAACATCAACAAGGTGGACATTTCCACCTTTTACAGGTGCAGGTGGTCATTATGCCTTTATGTTTGGATGGATGCAACCCCTACACTCCTGGATATATAGAAAATATTCTCCATTTTCTTCTTATTATTTTGAATAGTGATTATAAGCTAGAAATAAAATATAACCTGAAACTTGTTGATGTTTATCCTACTCAAAAAATCTTCTTGTGTCTATGATTTGTTTTTTTCAATAAATTTTCGTAAGAAAAATTTTTTATCATCCCAAGTTGAAGAGAAAATCTCTTCATCACTATGATTTTGATGCTTTCAATGAATTCCTAAAAGAGTAAAAATCATCATGAATTCTTCCCCCAATCCACAAAGTTTTAACTTTCTAAGTTTTTTTTTGGTAACCAAACTTTCGAAGTTCACTGATACAAGTAATCGAATTAGACAAACAATCCAAACAGTCCAACCACGTAGAGTCATAAAGTTGCCAAACGGTCCTTGAAAACACTGCTTATATCACCTCGCCTAGCCTAGCCGTCGGAGAACCAAGACCAGCTGTACCAAACCCAAAGGATCTAAAAAACGAAAGAGGCAAGTGAGTGATGTTGGGGTCGGCACGTGCGTTAGAGAAGTAGGTGAAACAAGTGGAGGAGTAAAGAGAAGGGCGGTTGAACCCCACGCCAATGGCTACGCCAACCACCACTCTCCCACGTGCGACCCCTAACTTCCCCCACTCTTATCTTTCATTCCTCAATCTCCACTACTCTCTTTTTTCTCTCTCTCTCTCTCTCTCTGACCAAACCAAACCAAACACCCTCTCTCCCTCCCAAATTCTCAGCGACCATATCACGAGGGAAGGTGGAACCAACCTCAGTGATTCGCCCACGTCACCTTTTCCTCTCCTTCCATTCTTCGTGTCCTTACAGTCCCCACCGCAGACCACTTTTTTCTCTCTCACTATATCTATCCCCTGCAACTCCTCTCTCTCACTCATCCACGTAAACCACTCCCCCAGTCTCTCTCTCTCTCTCTCATCCCTTTCCCTTCTTCCCCAGCTTGATCTTCTCGCACGTGAGAAAAATGGTTGCAGGCGCAGAACTCATCCAGAATGGTATCAACGGGCACGTAAAAGTTGCTCCCAGCACGTGCGATGAGGATCCCTTGAACTGGGCGAAGGCGGCCAAGGAACTCCAAGGCTCACACTTCGAAGAGGTGAAGCAAATGGTGCACCGATTCGCCCGATCCGACTCGGTCGTCCTCAAAGGCCAGAACCTCCAAGTCGCTGACGTCGCCGCGGTGGCCCGTCGCCAACCGGAAGTAACGGTGCGGCTCGACTCCGCCGCCGCCAAGTCACGTGTCGAGGAGAGCTCCGACTGGGTTATGGCTCAGTCCTGTAAAGGAACTGACACTTATGGTGTCACGACCGGATTCGGTGCTACCTCTCACCGCCGAACCAACCAAGGGGTCGACCTCCAGAGAGAACTGATCCGGTTCTTGAATGCCGGTGTTATAGCCGGTGACGGCAATGAACTCCCCGGAGACATCGCCCGAGCTGCCATGCTTGTACGCACCAACACTCTCCTACAAGGCTACTCAGGCATCAGATGGGACATCCTTAACGCCATCAAAGACCTTGTCAATGCAGGCCTCACACCAGTCCTCCCTTTACGTGGCACCATAACAGCCTCCGGTGATCTCGTTCCTTTATCCTACATCGCCGGCGTAGTCACCGGTCGTCCCAACTCCCGAGTCCGTACACCTACTGGCGAGTTGATATCAGGGTCGGAGGCCCTTTCCCGGGTCGGAGTGGATAAACCATTCGAATTGCAACCCAAAGAAGGGCTTGCCATTGTGAATGGCACTTCAGTCGGTGCTGCACTCGGTTCGATCGCGTGTTTTGATGCGAACGTGTTAGCTGTGGCAGCGGAGATTACGTCAGCCATGTTCTGTGAAGTTATGCAAGGGAAACCGGAGTTTACTGACCCGTTGACCCACCGGTTGAAACACCACCCGGGCCAGATGGAGGCAGCGGCGGTGATGGAATATGTACTCGCCGGGAGCGAGTTGATTAAACACGCGGCGAAGCTTCATGAGTTCAACCCGTTACAGAAACCGAAACAGGACCGTTACGCACTCAGGACATCTCCACAGTGGTTGGGACCTCAGGTACGAAAATTTCACACCTGAAAAAAACACATGATTGTAAGATTTAGTATGATTTAAATTTTGGTTATGATTGGCTGATTTGAAAATTCAACCTTATATTTTTTTTTATCAAGACCATAATCAAACAAAATCAAATCAAATCAAATTTTGCTATCTCTATGCTTCATTTATGGTTAAGTGATGATATTTGTTTCACCTATTGTTATTAAAATAAAAAATTTATAAACAAAATAAATAAATAAATAACACATGAGATATGATGTTACCCTTACGGAACTGTTGATGAAGTACAAACTCACAAGCTACAGTGGTCCAAACTCAAGTTGGAAATTGACTATTCAGTCATCATGACCATACCCTCCAAGAATCATCCAAGGGCGGGAGAGATTGGGACACGCATTCAAGTCGATCAAGGTGTTGGAGAGGATCTTTTCCCTAAGCTACCAGCTCATTTCGAAAAATCTGACATGTTATTTAAGTTCTTATACCGTACTTCCAATATGGAAGGCTGAAATTTCCATCCTACCCTATAAAAATAGATGACAAAGACCCTTCGTTGCCTAAATTAGTATATATTAAAGAATTGCTGACAAAGACCCTTCCATTTCCAGTTACCAAACCGGAGCCTTAAGACCAATGTCAGCCCACAGCCCCACACACACACAACCTGTTCGACGTTTTTCCTAACTGAACTTCTCCTCATTTATGATTTTGCAGATAGAGGTGATAAGAGTATCAACCCACATGATCCAACGCGAGATAAACTCAGTGAACGACAACCCAGTAATCGACGTCGCCCGAGACAAGGCTCTTCACGGCGGCAACTTCCAGGGAACCCCAATCGGTGTCTCCATGGACAACCTCCGCCTCGCCGTGGCGGCGATGGGGAAACTAATGTTCGCACAATTCTCAGAACTCGTCAATGACTACTACAATGGAGGCTTACCATCAAACTTGAGCGGTGGACCCAACCCAAGTCTCGACTATGGTTTTAAAGGTGCAGAGATAGCCATGGCTTCTTATACTTCCGAGTTACAGTATCTTGCGAACCCAGTGACAACACATGTACAGAGTGCTGAGCAACACAACCAGGACGTCAACTCGTTGGGTTTGATTTCGGCACGTAAATCGACCGAGGCACTCCATATTCTTAAGCTGATGACTGCTACGTACTTGGCTGCTTTGTGCCAGGCCATTGATCTACGCCATCTCGAGGAGAATCTGAGAAACACCGTTAAGGCAGTTGTCGCACAGGTGCGTAGGTTAAGTAATAAATATAGTATAAAAGTTGGAGGATGTAAAATTCCGTCCTCCGGCAGATTCCAGAATGGGGAGGTTGAAATTTTCATCCTCCAAACGGTTAGGTTCTCAGCCTGGCAGAACATGGAAAGTTTTCTGTGCCCAGTAACTAATGGGCCCATAGAAACAGTTCCAGTGTCATCTGTACCCATTTGACCATTTCCATTTATTAGGGAGATCGTGGCATTGTGCAGAGTTTGTTGGTTTCATCCTGCCCCCCAACGGTGCGCATTGTTTATGATACTGGAATCGGTCTCGGGCGATACCGATCCGGGATCTCTTTACCCTTTATCCTGTATCCTTTATCCTTTATCCTTTATCAATCACTGATACGGGATTGCCCTTGGATTGGCATCAGCCCGGTTCTGCCCGATCAGATTCAATAAACCGTGACCATGGGCTCCAGTCTGGAGTCTCTGGACCTATCGGTATTGTATCAATATTATAAAGATCCAATTTTATGTCCGACCCGAATAGGTATCTCACAAAGCATCATGAGCGGATTAAAAAATGGTTTTGAAACCCGACCCAATTCCAATTAAATCAATGTCTTCTTGCAGGTGGCAAAGAAGACACTGAGCACCGGACCAAATGGGGAGCCACTACCAGGCCGGTTCGCGGAGAAGGAACTGCTACAGGTGGTGGAGAGCGAACAGGTTTTCTCTTATGCAGATGACCCATGCAGACCCGATTACCCTCTCATGCAGAAACTCCGGTCTGTATTGGTTGAACACTCGTTAGGGGCCCCACATGATGTGGCAGAGGTGGAGGTGTCACCGAAAGACAGTGTGTTCGGACGGATCAAGCTATTCGAAAGCGAGCTCAGGGAGCAATTGGGCCCACAGCTTAAGATCGCACGTGCGATATATGACAATGGGAACGCACCATTTCCGAACCGGATCATGGATTGCCGGTCTTACCCGGTTTATAAGTTCATACGCTCGGTGCTTGGGACTGAATTGTTGAGCGGAACCAGGAAGGTGTCCCCTGGAGAGCAGATCGAAGCCGTCCATGCCGCTATCTGTGATGGGAGACTCGTGGAACCGTTGATGGAGTGCTTGGATGGGTGGACCCAGAGGCCAGGATCAATTTGATTGGTTAATTTGTGGTTGTTTTTTTCTTTCTTTTTTTTCTTTTTAATTTTGTTCACCTCTTTCTCTTACTTTTTCTCTCCCCGTGAGGTTTGGAGGGAGAAGGTATGAAAATAAATCATAGTTGTAAGAAATGAATAATTTGTGAAATGAAAAATGCGTGGTTGAAAAAGATTAAAATGGGTTTTTTTTTCCCCTAAAGTTAAAAGTGAATAGTATGTTGCATGTGGTGTAAGTCGTTTGGGAATTCATGACATTGGTCAAGGATGATGTTGACATTAATGGTCACAAAATTTGAAATAAAAGGAATCACATAGGAGCTATGCTATGAATCATAGAACTATAATGAAATATATAACTAATTTACATTACTTGAATTCAAAAGAGTAAGAACAAAAGGTTTGATCCTCTTATTTCTTCCAAGAATAATTCATATTTTCTATGTTATTCATGTATAAATATGACTACTTTTACATCATAACTCAATAATTGTGTGAAAAACTACAAAACCTCAACCAACTTTGGAGTTAAGGTGTGTAAAGGAAAATGCCCAGACTTGACATCCGCCATGTGTGGAATTACCTTTCGTCTTGAAACTCATTCCGGTGTTATGTGTGTATCTCAAACCAAAACTGTTTTCACTAATACTGGCTATTATGGATGGAGACCCGCCAGCCATGCGGCATCTCTAATCTGCATCACCTTCTCACCAAGTGGATCGTCGGGCTACAAAATCATCACCCCACTCCACCATGCACAATCCCCTTTCTCCCTCTCAATCTCCCCATCAGCAACATCCACCAACGTCCCCACCCCCCAAAAAGAGGACGATGACTCCTTCATACTTGACGATGCTCTGGAAGAAAAGTTATCCCATAAGTGGGAATAGAGTTTGGTCGGGCAAGTGGTGGTTTGCAAACCTTATCGTCGTTAGGCAATTAGTGAGGCTCTTCTAAATACTTGAATCTACGTTACCTAGTGGAGGTTATGCCACTTCATGGGTGTTAGGAAACATGTCCACACTCCTTGCTATGTTTTGGTGTTAACAAACAAACATACATCTTTAACTTGGTTTGATAAAATGTGATTAGCTTGAAGAGAGTATAATTAGCTTGAAGAAACACTTAGAAGGTTGAATCAAGACATGAAGCTTAAAGACATGGAATAGCAAACAAGAAGAAAAGAAGATGAAGTGCCAAAGAGTGGAAAGTTCAAGTGAAGAAGAAGACCACTAGGATAGATTGGTCACTTTTAATGTAATTTGAATTTTCACACACACATATATATATATATATATGCACTCACCACATGCTTGTGCATTGAATCATACTAGAATGACCATAGAGCATACCTTGACCAAGTATGGAAAGTCTCTAAGTGGTGTGGAACACACTTTAACCTGACTCAAGGGTATTTTAGGGAATTTTAAAATTAGTATCAGGAGATGAAACCTTCATAGAAGTTGTAGAAAATTGAGTTGTGATTCCAACACAATGATCTCAGATCAATCTGAAGTCGGATCAAAAAGTTATGGTCAAAACACTGATGACTGGTCAGTATGACAGCATTCTGTCAAAACAGAGCATGTCATGTTGGCGGTCGATCGGCTAGAAGCCCCGGTCAACCGGAACTGTCCGAGACCATAGGCGATCGACTGGTAAAAAGTCTCGATCGATCGGTGATTGCTTGGAAGTGCCCCAATGGCTATATTTTGACTCAACGGCTCTTGGCGGTCGATCGGCTACCGATGGCGGTCGATCGGTGGTCCCAGAATACGTCCGTTAGAGCCTGATTTTCTACCTAAAATGCTTCACTAAGTTCACCTATAAATACCCAAACCACTCTTAATTAAATATTCATTAAGAAAGAGCTTTAAGAGCAGTAGTGCAAGCATTCAAGAATTATATTCTACTTGAGTTGTTCTATTACACCAATCCCAACAAAAGGCTCAAGTCTCAATCAAAGTCCTCTACTCTCTCCTGTGCAAGTCAAAGCCATAAGAGAGGACTTTACAAAAGGTGCATCATTCATATCTCATTCTCATCATTTGCACCACACTTGAGGTATTCCTCCTATTCCACTATTTCTGATTTATTTATGTTTTTACAATTCTAGACAGTACTTAGTGTAAGGATTCTCTTATCCATAAAAGAGAAAGGTGTCTCTCTACCTCTAAAAGAGATTGTATAGGCGTCTCTCTGCCTGGAAAGGGGATTTGTAAGGATACTCTTATCCGTGAAAAAGATTGTAAAGGTTTTCTTCCCTACCTACCGTACTGAAATGGAGAACTAGTGGAATGCCTTACAAGAGGATTCTTGTAGGGAGTGGACTAGACTCGAATTGAGTCGAACCACTATAAATCTTGTGTTTGTGGTTGTACTTGTTTAATTCTCTCCGCATTATTTTAACTTGCAGTCACACTTATGACCTATTTATCGAAAAGAGTTAAATTCCACTAGTATAACCTATTCACCCCCCCTCTAGGTTATTTCAATTGGTATCAGAGCGGGAGCTCAATTTTTTTAAGACTATATCGTCTTAAAGGTGAGTCAAAGACCATGGCCACATTCCAAGGACCACCAGAAGGCATGAACGCCTCGAGACCCCCTTACTTTAATGGAGAGAACTTTTCATTCTGGAAGTGCAGATTCAAGAATTTTGTGTGTGGTCACAACATTCTTGTATGGAGAGCCATAGAGAATAGACCATACACCATCACCAAAATAGTTGATGGAAAGACAGTACCAAAGGATGAAGGGGAATGGACGGCTGAAGACATCACTCTCATCCAGTACAACTTCACGCAATCACGTTCCTTTAATGTGCCCTCAATGAACAAGAGTTCAACCGAGTCATAGCATGTGACACAACTAAAGAGATTTGGGATATGCTTCTTGTCACACATGAAGGTACAACAGAGGTAAAAGAAAGAAAGGTAGACCAACTCGTTTCTGATTGCGAATCCTTCTCTATGAAAGAAAATGAGTCAATAACTTCTATGTTTACAAGATTTACTGATATTGTGAACAATCTCAAAGGTTTAGGCAAGACTTATATTAACGCTGAAAAAGTCAGGAAAATCTTAAGAGCCTTACCTGCAGCTTGGAGACCCAAGAAAACAGCAATAGAAGAAGCCAAAGACTTGACGAAAATCTCCTTGGACTACTTGCTTGGATCTCTATAAACTCATGAAGTAGAGCTGAACGCCGACAAATCAAATCTTGAGAACAAAAGGAGAATCATAGCTCTAAAATCAACTCAAACTATCGAAGAAGTAAGCGATGATGAAGAAGATGAAGAATTCGATATAGAAAAAGAGATTTCACTCATCACGAGGAAATTCAACAAGTTCCTCAAAAAGAAAGGAAGATTTCAACACAAGAACAAATCCTACGGTGACAAATCTTATGGGGAAAAAGGTAAATGAAAAATTAAACCCAAGGAAATCCCTTCTAAAGATATAGTCTGTTTTGAGTGCAGAAAGCCTAGACACTTCAGAACCGAATGTCCAAATAGGTCAAAAAGAAAGGCTTATGCAACCACATGGGACTCAAGTGATGAAGAGGAGAAAAGTGAATTTGGAGAAGAAGTCACCAACCTCACCTTGATGGCCATCGGAGATGAAGAACAAGAGGTATGTCAAATTCAACCTGAACTTTTAGTAAGGGACTCTAATAAGGAACTTCAAGAAGCCTTCAAGGCCTTATATGAAGAAAGTATAAAATTAGAGTCTGATAAAAATAAACTTGAAAAAGAGGTTGACACACTAAATAAGAGAGTGGAGGCACTAACCTCAAAGGTAAGTGAACTGGAGGAAGAAAACTTCAAGTTGAACGCCACCCTCTGCACCTTTACCCAGGGGCAAAAGAACCTTGACAATCTTCTTGGTTCTCAAAGGAAGGGTCCAAATGAAAGAGAAGGACTGGGTTATAATGGACAAAATCCATCTAGAAATGAGAATCCAATAAGGGGTGATCAAAGAAACCAACCATCCACCTCTTACATTAAATGTAGTTTTTGTAAAAAGATAGGACACTCCATAAACCAGTGTCACTCCAAGAAAAAGAAGAAACCCAATTCTCAAACTGAGAGATCAAGAGTTAGTCATGCCTACTACTACACACCCCTAAGAAGGCAATATAGGTCTCAAGAAAACTCTAGACCTATGCCTAGGTATAGAAAATCCCAACCTCAAAGAGAATACTCTATTGAGAGGCCACAAAGACAATTCCAAGGGTACAAGAACTATCCTAGGGAGACTTATAGACCACAAGGGAAATACCAAAACCAAGGACTCTATAGATTTCAAAGATACTATACTCCTCAAAAATCAAATGGATCTTATGAAAAGCAGAGGACTCAAAGAAACCTAAAGCCATTCCAAAGGCAGAACCAAAGACCCAAAAAGTACAAAACCATTTGGGTTCCAGTCGGAAAGTTTGACACTAACAACGATGGACCCATGAGATTATGGGGACCAATGTACGATTAAAATTCTGTTATAGGTTTGCTTGAAGAATAAGGTGGAAGCTGAATGGGTCATCGACAGTGGATGCTCCAAACACATGACATCCAACAAGAACCTATTCTCAAGCTTACGGGACTACGATGGAGGATGGGTCTCCTTTGGAGATGACAGCAAAGGAAAAATTGCTAGTATTGGAAAAATAAGACTTGGAGGTATTTCAATCTCAAACGTTTACTTTGTGAAAAATTTGAACTATAATCTCCTAAGTGTAAGTCAATTATGTAGCATTGGATACAAAGTAGAATTCAATGTCTCCCATTGTTGCATCAAAGATGCAAATGATAATCTAATACTAAAAGGGTCTAAGAAAAACAATATTTATGTTTATATACTTGATGAGGCAAGTTCCTTAAATGCATGCTTGGTTTCTAACCATAGTGAGTCTTCATTATGGCATAGAAGTCTTGGACATATAAATGTCAAGTTAATTCAAACCATAGCATCCAAGGATCTCGTGAGGAACCTCCCTAAAATCAAGAATGAAATAGATAGTTTTTGTGATGCCTGTCAAAAAGGCAAACAAACCAAGGTCTCCCACAAGTCAAAGAATATTGTCTCTTCCTCTAGACCATTGGAACTACTTCACTTAGACTTATTTGGACCTATCAATATATCTAGTATGAGTGGTAAAAATTACACCTTTGTAATCGTTGATGACTACTCTAGAAACAGTTGGACTGTTTTTCTGAAAAATAAAAATGATGCCTTCGATGAATTTGCAACTCTATGTAACAGATTACAAAATCAGAAAGGGTATACTATAACCTCTGTGAGGAGTGATCATGGAGGAGAATTTGACAATATAAGTCAATTTGACTTATACTGCAACAAGCATGGTATTGACCATAACTTCTCCGCTCCTAGAGCGCCTCAATCTAATGGGGTAGTTGAAAGGAGAAACAGGTCATTACAAGAAACAAAAATGACTATGCTTAATGAGTTTTCTTTGCCTAAGTATTTTTGGGATGAAGCTGTAAATACAACATGTTATGTACTAAATAGGATAATTCTTAGACCTTTACTTTTTAGAACACCTTATGAACTATACTTTGGTAAAATACCAAAAGTAGACTACTTTAGAGTCTTTGGATGTAAATGTTTCATCTTAAACACCAAAAATTATCTTGAAAATTTTGATGCAAAATCTGATGAAGGAATATTCTTAGGATACTCACTCAACAGTAGGGCATATAGAGTTTTTAATAAAAAATCATTAATGGTTGAAGAATCTATGAATGTAAGATTTGATGAATCTTTACCTAATGACTTAAACAAATCTCTTGATGATGATGATATCATAATTGATGAACTTAAGAACAAAGCTAATGATATTTCTCTTGATGATACAAATGATGTTACCAAAGAAAAATTAGAAACACTACCTAAGGAAGTCATTCCGCATAGGAATCATCCCTTAGAAAACATCATAGGGGATCTAGATGGAAAAATCCAGACTAGATCTAAAACCCGAGAGGTATACAATCACACTGCATTTATCTCAAGGATCGAACCCAAGAACATAGAAGAAGCACTAAAAGACAGTGATTGGATTATAGCTATGCAAGAGGAGCTTCACCAGGTTGAAAGAAGCAAGGTATGGGAACTTGTCCCAAGACCTGACTACCACACCATCATTGGTGCTAAGTGGGTCTTTCGTAATAAACTGGATGAAGATGGGAACATAGTGAGAAACAAAGCAAGACTAGTTGCCAAAGGGTATAACCAGCAAGAGGGAATAGACTATGATGAAACCTATGCACCAGTAGCAAGGTTAGAGTCCATTAGAATGCTACTAGCTTTTGCATGCAATAAGGACTTTAAACTATATCAAATGGATGTCAAAAGTGCCTTCTTGAATGGATACATTCAAGAAGAGGTATATGTAACTCAACCTCCTGACTTTGAAGACCCTAAGTTTCCAAACCATGTCTATAAACTTGAGAAAGCTCTGTATGGTCTCAAACAAGCCCCTAGAGCTTGGTATGAGAGATTAAGTACATTTTTGATAGAAAGTGGCTTCTCAAGGGGGAGGATTGACACAACCTTGTTCGTGAAGAACTTGAAGAATGACATACTCATTGTTCAAATCTATGTAGATGATATCATTTTTGGCTCAACCAACGAGAGAATGTGTACTGATTTCAGTAACAAAATGAGTAGTGAATTTGAAATGAGTATGATGGGAGAGTTAAATTTCTTCCTTGGACTTCAAATAAAACAAACTGATAATGGAATTTTCATAAATCAAAGTAAGTACACCAAGGAGCTGCTAAAGAAATTTGACATTAACAGTCAAAAATCTTTAGACACTCCGATGAGCTCATCCTTGAAACTAACCAAGGATGAGGATGGAACTTCTGAGGATGTAACTAGATATAGAAGCATGATTGGGAGCCTTCTATATCTAACAGCAAGTAGACCTGACATCATGTACAGTGTATGTGCATGTGCTCGGTTTCAAACTGATCTCAAGAAATCTCACCTCACTGCTGTAAAAAGAATTTTTAAATATCTGAAAAGCACATGTGATGTTGGGTTATGGTACCCCAAAAATCAACCCCTTGACTTCGTCAGCTTTTCAGATGCTGACTTCGCAGGTTGCCATATTGACAGAAAAAGTACCAGTGGTACTTGTCACTTTCTCGACTCTTGCCTTGTCTCTTAGTTTAGCAAGAAACAAAACTCCGTTGCTCTATCTACCACAGAAGCTGAATATGTTGCAGCTGGTAGATGTTGTGCTCAAATCCTTTGGATGAAGCAAATGCTCCAGGACCTTAGAGTGAGTTTCAAATTTTTCCCAATCATGTGCGATAACACCTGTAATACCTCGCTTCTTAAACCCCGTCTGATTTCACGGTTGAACCAGTTTAACCATGCAGGAACCGAGCCAGAGGATATTAGAGCGGGTTCCTTATGGGCTATGATGGCACGGGTGACCTTAAACACCGGCTGGCCCGACAAGTCCGAGCCAGTGCCAAAAGAGACGGGAGTGCCCAAATCGTGTACGTGCACCTACCATAAGGCTATGTACAGATAAAATAGGTATTATATCCGTATTTTAAGGTATATACGTATGCTACATCGTATGCCTGGGGTGGGGTTCGCGCCGAGGTCCGAACCCGGTCAAAATCCCAAGTTTTGGCTCTCAGGTGGGTAGGACAGGTGGGTGCACCCACCTGAGTGACCCATCCAAGAGCACTATTCACTTAATTAGGAATAGTATATAAGGCTTTATGATTTCTTTTCTTTCCATTTATTACCCTCGTACGTTTGGTGAGAAAAGTAAAGAGGAGAGAGAAAAGAAAGGGAAGAAGAAGGGAAGAGGAAGAAGAAAGGAAGGATTTCAGTGGCGCCGAAGCTAGATCTTGCCATTTCGGTGCCGGGAGAGTAATCTTCAACTCTAGATCTACAGTTGGAGGTAAGAAAAGTTGGGTTTTATGAACATTCACCATACCCAAGCTTTAAACCCTTGATTCGAGTATGGTTTCTTGAGATCTTGTAAATACCCTTTGAAATGATGAATCTAAGGTTTAATAGATGATTTATGTGTTGATCTTGAAGGATTTGAAGAGATATTGACAAGGTAGAAGAAACATTGTGAGTTGGAAGTGATTTGAAGGGTTTGAAGTCATTTTTGGGCAAAGAAGGTAAGATGGTTTCCCTCACTTGAATCTAACCTAGATCTAGGTTAGAACCATCCTATAGGACCTCGAAGGTGTGAAGAATGGGTGGGGGAAAGCCCCATTTGATTCCCCAAAGAATGAAGAAAATGGGGAAGAAACAGTGTCTTTCCCGCCAAAACCGATGGGTACAACCGGCGGGTACCTACCCGCCTGTGGGTACCCACCTGAGAAGGCAGGGGGCCTTCAGGCCTAACCGGCGGGTACAACCGGCGGGTAAAACTGGCGGGTACCTACCCGCCGGTCTTGGCAAAGGGTCCCTGGCCCAACCGGCGGGTACAACCGGCGGGTACCACCGGCGGGCCCCTACCCGCCGGTCCCAAACCGGTGGGTAAAACCGGTGGGTAGACAGCCCACCTGTCTGACCCACCCGTGTGGCCCCGAAGGAGATCCTTAGGTCCAATCGAACCCAAATCGGACGTGTGACCTTCTTTTGACGTTCTAAACACGATTTTGACATCGGATTTAATTAATTTCGATTCTAAAATGGTGAAGTACTAACCCCGCTCAATTATGTTAGGTTCACCAAATCCTACCCGATTCGCTCCGGATCTCACCCGTACCGAACGGGAATCCTTGTACGCTACAAGTAAGTGGAGAGAGGACGTTTGGCCTTGTTTCAAGGCATTTGTTTGGCATTCATTTAATTATATCTAATCTAGTCATGTCATCATGAATATGCTATATAGATTAGTCATTCCTCACATTGATGTGCATTTATGCTATGTTTACTTTCAAATGCAAATTGAATGAGATGGGAATATGTTGAATGTGGGCATCATGGTGCATAATGCATTGATAGACTAGATGCCGTGGTCGGCTTGGAAACGAATGCATTGGTGGCC
>NW_024870534.1:201712-201813 GCF_013358625.1 Macadamia integrifolia | reverse complement strand
CAAAAATCAAATAGTACAGCTTAGCTCGGTATCAATGTAGAGCTCAACCCGGTATCAAAGGTTAGAGCTCAGCTCGGTATCAAAGGGTAGAGCTCAGCTCG